>NW_010388852.1:68217-69326 GCF_000710305.1 Buceros rhinoceros silvestris | reverse complement strand
CCTGCTCTGGGTGCAGATGTCCCTGCTCCCTGCAGGGGTGGGACTGGGGGAGCTTTAGAGGTCCCTTCACCCCAAACCAGTCTGTGGTTCCGCAATTCTGCAGCAGCACACCCGGCTGGGGAGGAGGCAGGTTTGCCAGCAGGGTCAGGGGTGCTGGCACGGAGAAGGGGCTCGGGAGCCGCTGCACGCAGCTGGGAGCACCCTCACCCCGCCCATCACCCCGCTTTCCTTCTGCTTCTCAGGCCGGATCTTCTATTTCCCACCGCTCCAGCAAGGGGGGAAGGTGCCCCCAGTCTCTCCCCACCACTGCACACATCCCGGTTTCCATTTAAAGGAGCGACTGGAAACCATTTTCTACTCCGTCCAGTTTTTCCTCGGGAGCATGTGGAACGTATTAAGCTTTTCCAGGAGGGTGGAACGGGTTTTGCCTTGCGCCTGGCGGAGTTTTCAAACCGTGCAGGCTGAGCCCTGCCCGCCCGCCCCGGCTCTGCCTGTCGTCAGCCCCAGCACCCGGCTGGCGCCACCAGGACAGACGGAGGGACGATGTCCTGGCTGTAAGGAAAGCACAGAGGTAAAAGCCAGAGTGCACAAATTTATTTACAAAAATTCAATTACAATATAATACAGGAACTTTGTACACACAGAATATTAGAACGTTTTACTACCAGA
The DNA here is from genome assembly GCF_000710305.1 of Buceros rhinoceros silvestris. Lineage (NCBI taxonomy): Eukaryota > Metazoa > Chordata > Aves > Bucerotiformes > Bucerotidae > Buceros > Buceros rhinoceros. The sequence continues at coordinate 68,657 of NW_010388852.1, read as the reverse complement.
AGGTAAAGAAAAATATTTTTCTGGGTTTTGTTTTTTTTTTTTTTTAATAAACCACCTATTTATTTTCAGCTATTGTTATACAAAGTCGCAGAACATGCACATCTTTTCTTTTAACATAACGCTTTGCTAAGTGCAAATACTAAGTTTATCTCTCCACCTTTAAGGCAAGTAAAAGGGGACGCTGCGATGAACCGTAACAAGAAACTGGTGTAGGACAGGCCCGGGCACAGCAGCCACCCTGTCGCCTTTCAAAGGACAAATGGTTTGGAGAACGGCGGGACGGGAGGGGAGACGGGACGTGGGAGCTACAGAGCAGATCGCAAGTGGCTCTGGTGGTTGTGCAGGAAGTTTGGGGGCTTTTCTCCTCTTTTTTTTAAATAAATCAACCCAGATCCCAGAGCTCTCAGAAACCGCAGCTCGAGGTCTCTCGGGTTAGTGGG
>NW_010388852.1:67633-68024 GCF_000710305.1 Buceros rhinoceros silvestris | reverse complement strand
GCGCCGGGAGCCCGGCGTCACCCAGGGCTGGGTGGAGGCTGAGCCCATCGCACGGGGCATCTCCCCATCGCAGACCAAGCACCCATTTCTCTTCCCTCCAGCACAAACCAGCTCATGGTTTTGCCCTCACCTCTACCAGGCTCCTCCAGGACCGTGCCCACCGCACCGCAGCAGAAGACACTCACATCCTATCTGCGAGGACAGACCACGGACACCAACCTCCCCCTACCACCTCTGCCTGACGCTTCTCCTCTCCTCTCACTCCACCTCTGCACCTCCCCCTGCCACGGCTCAGCTCTGGACGCCCGCCTGCACGTCTCCAGACCCACCAGAAGCTGGATTGGCGCTCGGGTTTTGTGCCCGCGACCCAAGCCACGCCGCGCCGTGTGAC
>NW_010388852.1:60506-67548 GCF_000710305.1 Buceros rhinoceros silvestris | reverse complement strand
GTGACGCAGCGTGTTTCCGTCGGAGTCTGGGCCACCAGCCCTGCATCTGGTGACAACCACGACCACGCTGCTGGAGAAAGGCTCGTGCCTTAGAGAGCCTGGAGGGCTCATCCAAGCCGGCCCTTGAGCCTGCAAGATCTTGGCTATTAAAACCCAGGATCCTCTTCCTGTTCAGGGAAGCCACCCACGCTTCTTCAGACCTGGGTCCCCAACACTTCCTCAGGCCACTGGGACACCCTGCTCCCAGCTGCCGCAGGAATCGCTCGGTGCAAGGAAGGATTTAAACCTGGCTAAAACCCAGCCAAGCGGCAAGCAACGAGCTCCTGCAGCCCCCAGACCACTGCCAGAAACAAACTAAAGTAAGAAACGCAAAGGCTGCGGCAAGGGAACAGCACGTGGCTGTTAACGCTGGAGAGACCGCGGCGCTGGGCAGCTGGAACAGGGCACCCCGCAGAGCGGCTCAACCCACGGGCAACGCCTGAGAGGGGAGAAATTGCTGACTCAGCTCCAACGAGCTCCTGGCTCATCGCCGCCTGCGTGCACCACCACAGGGCTGGTTCCTAATTCTTCAGCCACGTCTCACAGCGCTGCCTGTGCGTCAACGTGGGTACTCGCCCAAGCGGTTTTTAGCAATGAAGGGCATGGCTGAGGCTCCGGGCGCTTCTCCCGGCTGTTCAAGGGCTGCTGCCAGGAGCAGGGGAGAGCCAGGATGCCAGATGAGAACAGCAAAGCCAAGGCCACATTTTGGAAGCTGGTTTTTCCCTCTGGGGGAAAAAAACCTGAGCCCTTCAGTTCGGCCAAAGACGAGGGTGCCTGAGTCTTCTGCTACTCGCTACAGCCCTGAGACAGAACATGGCTCTGGGCTTCCTACCGAGTTCTCAGCAACAAGGTGGCCACTGCACCCCCTCACTCCTCTTGCAGAGTGTGAAATGCTAACAACACTAGAGTGACGTGGTTTGGAACAGTTTATTTCTGCTGGGAGGTGCGAGCAGGTTACAGGGATGCTGGAGAACACGGGAAGCCCGGCCTCGTGCCTCTCCGCAGGCAGAAGGCCAGGGCAGCCGCCGCCCGTTACCTTGTTCCTGAAGGTCTCACTCAGACGCCAAGTCGCCAAGTCTCTCCTCCCTTCCCCAAGACTCCAAGACTCACTCGGCCGTGTGGCAGGATTTTTGGGAAGTCCCCAAGGAACGGCTGCATCCCTGCGCTCCACAACACCTCGCTTTTCCTCCCAACAGCTGCCTGAAGAGGCTTTGTCAAATCAAAAGGTCGGGATGCCCAACACAGGGAGACACCCCTTGGAAATGCAGCACCGAGCCCTGTTGCAGCACAGGGTGAAATGTTTGACTGCGAAGGTTGGGAGAAGCTCTGGAGGGGTGCAGTGCAGGTACACGCGAGTCATGGCAGCTCCCCTTGCAGCTAGCTAAACTGAGAGGGGCCGCAGCAGGAAGGGGGGGTGATGGTACCGGGGTGGCTTTGTCCTGCAGTGACTCTGCGCCAAGTGCTGTCTGAACCGGGTCAGAACCGGTGTCGAGGCTGAGGGCCAAAGTGCATAGGCAGGTTGTGCTCCAGCTGAACGTTGATCTGGGGAAAATCATAGTTCACCCTCATGTTGGGTAACGGGGGGACGTAGGGGGCAGGGATAGGGCCGATGTTGAGGGGGATGTTGTTGTACATGGGACGGACAGGAGGGAGCGGGAAGGGAGGGTGCACGAAGGGGTATGGGGGCATCCGGGGTTGATGGAGGTTCTGAGGAACAGGTCTGGGGATGACTTCAATTCTCTGGATCTTCTCCATGGGCTTTTCCGCAGGAGGGCCAATCCGTTTGAAGCTGTTCTCTGCAGAGGGAGGAGAGCAAAGAACCAGTCACTCCACAGACAGAACCACACCCAGCTCGGCTGGCGTTCCTACGTTTGCAATCGGCACCTCCATCCTCTCCTCAGCACGTTCCCTCAGCTTTCTACAGCGTCACCGCTTGCCCCTTCCAGGCACCACGGAGCACGCGCTGGCTTTCCAGGCTGGCTCCTTTCGCCCACTCCACACCACAAAGGGGACGGGGGGCAGCCCCCTGCATGCCCCTGTGGCCCCACCACAGAGCACAGAGGTGATGCTGCCCTTCAGCTGCCAAGCAGAGAGGAGACAGGTCTGTGTGGAGACACCTGGCACCAAGCGAGAGCTGGACTCACGCCGTGCTGCCCCAGGGCCCCAGCGAAAGCCTGAAGGCAACAGCACTTTAAAGCTAGGCTGGTTCCCAGGAGGAGCAGGGCGATGGCTTCGCACTCCTCTCTGGAGCAGGGTTTGGGCGATGCTCGGTGCGGCACAGCACTGCGTGGAGAAGCCCGAGAACACCCAGGCTGTGGGAAGAACCCAGTGAAGATCCAGCAGCTGGGAACCCTGTGCTCTCCTGTGGTCCTCAGTCTGCTCTCGAAGGACAGGTACAGACTGACTTACCTCCATTTTTCTTCCTTTGCTCCTCTTCAGCCTCTTTCTGGATCTCCTGGATTATCTTCTCGTCGTCTTCCTAGAAATCACAGGAGTATCAAGAGTCAGGGGGCTAGCTCCTGCTGGAGCAACCTGCTCTCCTCCCAGTGCTGGGACGTTTCCATGGGAATGAAAAGGCAAATTTGGGTGAACTGTCCTCATTTGGGGTTGACGCAGGTTTAGTCAGAAGTGAGGCTGCCTTGGGGGGCCTGCGAGCATGAGTAACTCCAACCGAGCAAACCTACTCTACAGAGTCCGACTAAGAGGCTCGGATCAGCTTTCCGGGGAGATCAGGGCTAAAATTCCTCGGCTTGATGGGAAGCAGAGAGCTGCAGCCCAGCCCTGCCCATCCGAAGAGCTGCCGGAGAGCTGTTAATCTTTTAAATGGCAATAGTCTATTAAATATTTACGTTACGCCGGCACTTCCAGCACTTTTGGCCCAACAGCTGGAATTAACACAGCCTAAATGCTGGCTCTAGTAACTAAACCGTGCTGCACCGAGGTCATTTAGATCTTATCCGTAACTAAGGAGGGTATAAACCGCCATACGACTCCTTGATGCCTGCCGAGGGGTTATAGCAACAATATTCAGACCCACTGCTCCAAGCGTCCTTCCACCTCTCCTCATCTTCAGTGCTCAGCCCACAAGAGCAGCAGTGAGGTAACACAGAGAAGGTGGCTGCAGGCATCCAGAGGGGTGGCACTTACACCACTTCGTACTAGATCAAGGGTGCGAGGGGGACAAAGCCCGAAGACAACCACGCAAGTCCTGAGCTAGGAGAGTCTTGCCTGGTGGGACGGCCCTGGGTACACAGCCCGTAGGGTCCAGGCAGCTCTCAGCCTTTACGTAAGGCTGCGCTAACGTTGGCACAAAACCAGAGACTCAGCCCAGTTCACGCTGGAAAGACCTTACAGGGGGCCCGCAGGAAAGACGGGGAGGCACTCTTCATCAGAGAGCGCAGCGATAGGTTGAAGGGTAATGGTTTCAAAGTGAAAGAGCGTAGATTTAGGTCATATGTCGGGAAGAAGTTTTTCACTGTGAAGGTGGTGAGAAACTGGAACAGATTGCCCGGAGAAGTCGTGGATGCCCCATCCCTGGAAATGTTCAAGGCCAGGTTGGATGAAGCTTTCAGCAGCCTGGTCTAGCGAAGGTGTCCCTGCCCAGGGCAGGGGGTTGGAACCAGATGATCTTTGAGGTCCCTCCCAACCCAAACCATTCTGTGACTCTACGGTTCAACATCAGCTGTCCGCTCCCGAGAACGGCTGTGAAAAATGAGTTTCTTCACTGCTCCGCAGCACGCAACAGCTCTGAGTGACAAAGATCACACCAAACAACTCAGGAGACAACTCCCCTTCAGCGCCGGGCGGCAGATGCTTCTGCGGGCCATATGTGCAGCGCTGGCCGCAGAGCTCCCCTGGCCTCGCAGCTGCTGCTGCTCCGTGTCCGTGGGGATGACACACTACCTGGCACTTTCAGAAAACAAATGAGAACGGCTGAGCCCTCGGGACAGCGTTTGCGCTCTTGATGTCACTTATCAGGGAAGGAGCCAAGACCGGGAGCTGCTGGATGAGACACAACGCCTGCATCGGCCACTCTGGGTCTACCTGCATAAGAAGCAGCATTTGGTTTGCTCCTGCGAGCGCTAGCGGTGGGGCAGGAGGGAACCCCCAAGCCCCACGTACCCCACAATGAACAAGACTCTGCTTCCTTTTATTCATCCTAATTTTAGAACTGCCAAAGCCCATAAATTTCTTCCTGCTCACTCTTAATGTGGAAAATATCATCCATTTGGAGGAGGGCTCTGGGACTAAACTCGAAATATGCTCCATGTGTGCAGCTACGGTGAAATTATTTTAAGTCTAGCCAGCTTCCCAGCGCCAATCTCACGGTCCTGCACATGTCTAGCAGCAACACCCGGGAGGGGTTGCTGAGATGTCCCCTCCTCCTGCCACCAGATAAGGTTTCCCCGGGAGACTGAAGTTATCTTAATCTGCAGAAAGCCAAACTCAATCCTTCCCTCCCTTTATTATTCTGTGAGTCAATGGTTAAAATTAAGACTTTCCAGGACGTGGTGCTCTGTTTTCCAAGCAGCATGGATGCATCCATGGATGCTTAATCATGGCCTGTCTATCTCCATCAAATCTGCTGAAGGCTCTTCTGACCCTATACAGAACTGCCAATTCCCCCCTGAGCATCAGATTGTGCCGTTCCCTGGCTGGAAAACAACCCGGGCATCACCCGCAACAGCATCCAAACGTCCTCAGTTCCTCTGCTGCCCAAGCAACGCTCTCAAAGGATGGCCCCAAAGCTCCAAGATTTCAGTATTTTTCTTCTCAGACTACTTTTTGCAATGCTGTTGAAAATGGAGACGGCCACCTGTGTTGCCACTTACTGGAAGAGATGCACCTGAAGCATTTTTTAAGTTATATGACAAGTAAGAAACACACTTTAAACTCAACTGAACAAGATCACCCTATCTCCTTCCCTCACACAAAGGTGTAAACCTCACCTTAAAGCCTAGAAACACACAGAAGTCCCTTCTAATTAAAAAAAAAAAAGCTTTAACTTCAGTCTAAGTCTGGGATTAACCCTCTGAAACGGTGTTTTCCAGGGACTCTTCTGTCCTGCCACCAGCTCTGGGACACTGCAGCTCCTGCAAACCTCGCCGTTGGCACTGGTCAGTCCTGCACAAGCGTGAGGAATTGGAAGCAACTACACAACTCTACACAATCCTCCTGCAGCGAGGGCTCCCCGACCCTCCCAGTTTAAACTGCAGCTGACCTCCCCAGCAGTGGGGGCTGGACAAAGCCCTCTGCCCTGGGGCTGGCGAGGCAGCTGCACGCACACCCGGGCTGATGCTGGCTTCCATTACCGCAGCTCCCTCAGCGCCGGCCGGCGAAATGCGTAACCCCAAGCCCCATCTGCCAGATCTCCAAAATGACGCAAGGACAACATAAATCACATCACCTCGAACGCAGCGGCCAGAGACCCCTCCTCAACCCCATCCCCTCTTGGTTTTCGAACCTTGCAGCACACCCTGGATGCAGAAAACCTGCCAAGGACAGTCCTGGATCAGGATGACGATTCCTGACTAGTTCTGCAACTGCAAATCACAGCAGAGGCACAGCAGACCACATCTCCAAGAAGAGGAGTTACCAGCTTTCCTGCTCTTCTCCTGATAAATGTGTATTCTCACACTGGAAGGTTAAGAAGGGTTTATACTTAAGTCCCCATAGCAAGCCTTAGCTTACAAGTTTTTTGCATCAGTATTTCTAAAAAACGTGCTGTCCATTAATGCAGAAAGGACAAAAATACTCCGCACAATAAGCACCTTCCCGCTTTAGAAGCTGACATTAAATTTAGCAAGTGAATCCACAGCTCAGGTCAATACCTGCCATATTTAGGAAAGATCCACGTCCAAGCCAGAACAAAAAAATTGATGCTATGTGCACAGCAAGATAATTTTAAGATATTCATGAAGGAAAGCTGAAGCCACAAGTTCTGGCTATCGCATACTGCACTGGCACCGGTCAGGAGTGAAAAACAAGCCTCAGTCCTGCAAATATTCACCATGAACAACAGCAAATTTTGCAAAACACGACTAATTCTTCGAGAAGCGATGGCTAGTTTTTGATTCCACAGTTAGCTGGAGAGAGATGACAGCTTTATCTGGGGGTACAGCATCCACAGCAAAAATTCAGTTTTCATTAGAGTGCTTAAGGCTGGCTGTTGTGGCAAGAAACCATTTAATGTCACATGGGGTGGAGGATGCAGAACCATTTCAAAAGCCTCTTGTGTCCCTTTTCCTGAGCGGGTTCACGTCCCTTAATAAAGGATTAGATTATAATTTTAATAGCCTGTTCACAGGCTGCGTGGAATGAAGGATTTATCTTGTCAAGTTAACAGTCATCTTCCCATCAGCTGCCTTACCCTCAGCTGAAAGAAAAAAAAAAAACAGAAAAGAAGAAAAAAGCAGAAATCAACCCCCCAAGCCCTGGGGGCGTCTCAGCACTGGCCAGACCACATGCTTTTTGAGCGAGGATGTAACTTGGCTCTCCTCCCGAGGGAGAAAATGCAGGGCCATGCTACAGCACAGCCCTTCCCCACGTTCCGCTGCACCATGGGAGAAGGGAGGTGGCGAAGAGAAAAATGCAGAGCATGGAGGAGCTGTAGTCACCCCTCCGAGCTGCCACGCTGCAGAAAGCAAACGCTGTTACGAACAGCGGCCGCATTTTGAAGTGGTGAGGCGGGAGGGAGCTCTGCCCCAGACCCGACAGCAGGATGCTCTTTGCAGGAACCAGCCCCAGCGTCCCGTAGCCAAAAAGCTTTTTGTCCCTGGCCAGCCTGAGAGCCTGCCCCTGCGATGTCCCACCTGCCAAAGGAGCTCGGCATGGAGGAGGCTTTTCCTTTCAGCCCTCTCCACTGAATCCAGGGAATGCGGCGAGCACGGAGCCAATCACAGCAGAAAGCATGGCTGGGGGCTGGGGATGGATTAGCTCCAGCGCTGGGCTGGGTTGCTAAGCGAGGCACCTTTTCATGGCGGGGAGGCCCATTTCAACAATG
>NW_010388852.1:57626-60413 GCF_000710305.1 Buceros rhinoceros silvestris | reverse complement strand
GAAGCCGCGTCCAGCAACCACGCAGGGCCCTGCACGCATGCAGAAGGAGCCGCCGGAGAAACAAACAGCCCATCGGGAACAAGAAAATACAGCAGCCACGGAGATAAAAGCTCCACCAGCCACAGAGACAACCTCCCCCCAAACAAACCTTGACCCAGCCTCCCCTGCCCAGAACAAAAGTGCCATCCACGGAGCTTTGGAAAGCTGTTTTTATCTACTGCGCTACTCGTTATCTTTAATTATTAAGTGTCACGGGAAAGCGGCTGCCCACCTCCTGAAAGCGGGAAAACAAGAGACCCGGCAACTGTTTCTGGGCTGCGCAACCCCTCCCCTGTCTTTAGAAAGCGCCTTCGCCACCACTGCCTCCCCCCTCCTGGCTTTTCCCTGCTTGCTTTTTCCACGTACGTGTGGCCGCAGCCGTTACTAATAAACGTGAAATGATTTTTCACGACGGAGGCTTCCAAAGGACTACGGGGTTTTGTTTCAAATCATTCCCAGATCAGCTGCGGAGAGCCTGAGCAAGAACAGGCATGGGCTGTCTCCGCGTGTTCCTCCATGCAGCAGGAAGCAGGGGATAAAAGCGGGTTGTGTGTGAACGGGAACAGGGCATCCGCAGTGCTGCAGGAAAAGGGGGGCCAGGACGGGGACCGAGCCCACGCCGGCGGTTCAGAAACGCGGAGTTATTTTAGCAACAGGCGTCCCATACCGATGGCTTTCTGTGAACACCCTGCATTAACCGTATGCTTATGATTAAGGCATTTTATAGCATGTAAAAAACCCAGCCATACCCTAAATTTAAAGGTGCTTCCCCCCGCTCCGAATCCTAAAGGCAGTGCTGGGTGCTTCACGCGTTCCCTTGATGCATTTGAAGTTTTTACAGAGCCCTCGCTCAACATCTTTTTATAACGCTAGAAGGAGGGAATAATTGCAAACACCTTACAATGATTAGTCTTCTGCTTTGAACTTTAATGATGGGCCTTTGGGAGCGTTTTAAAAGTTTACTGAAAACATCTTAAACTTGAAAGCCAAGAAAAAGCCGCTATGCAATATTACCGATAGACCAAAAATGAGTATGAAATTAAAAATAGTACATAGGAGAGCCTGGTTTACCAAAACAGCCGGAACACGCTGGGCGACTGGCATCGAGAGATCTGCACACGCCAGCTGAAACGCACACAGCAGCCTCAGGTTTGCTACAGACCTTCAGGAGGAGGGAAAACAGCCCCCGAGTCAGAGAGGCTGCTGTTTGCAGAGCCCCTTCTCCCTGCTCCCTCCTCAGCTTTGTCTCTCCGGCAATATTGCATCAGCCCCTCCTGCAGCCAGCAACGGCTCTGTGCGCTGAGCCAAAGCCAGCCCGCGCTGCGGATAGGCACACCGGGACTTCTGGCCAAGCAGCTTCCCCAGAAGAGCTGCTGGCACGTGTTGGTACCCCACAGGGGTGCGGGGCACCGATTAGCTCGAGAAGAAACGCAGTGATGAAGCGGTTACTGCCTGCTGACCACAGCCCCACTGCAGCTTGTCCCCGAGCCAGCAAATATTGCAGCCATGCTTTTAAATTAGCCTCCGGTCTGATTACAGCACAGGGACAAGATTTTAACTAACCTTTTATTATGGGAAATTTCTAAGCGTCTGCTGTACTCTCTCAAGATCGTTTGAGACAAAGACTAACAGATGCTGCAGTTCCTAGAGGACTGTCTTTAATTCGTTTTTAACCCAAGCTAATGAATAGGTTTACTTACACGTTCACAAGAATCAGCTCAGACTCAGAAAACACTGAACATCTGGAAAAGAACAAAGGTCCCCTATTTTAAAGAAACCTGGATTTTGCTGTAAATAATGGGGAGTTAAGAGCCAAACCAAATCTTTCACAAAGGGCTGAAATCACCCAGGGCTGATAGAAAGCTGAAGCCTACATCTGTGACATGGACAAACCCATGGTACTGTGATGTGAAGACGATTCTAAGCCAAGGCCGTACACAAGGATATCAGAAACCATCCCCAAACCATCCCACCGCCCTCTGGAAGCCAGACTTTTGTGCCACCCGTGTGCCCTCCCCATTCTGCAGCAGAGCCTAATCCAGGGAGAGGAGCGGCAGTGACGGGCTGCAAATTCCAGGGGTGACCAGGTGACCCAGCCTCGCCTCCTCTGTGCCTGCAGGCAAGCAGAGCGTGGCTGCAAACGCGTGCAAGCCCACAACAGATACTCGCTTCCTCTGTTGTATTAGACATCCAGTCCTCTCCTCTTCTCTCTTTCTTTCTCCCCTTTTTCCTTTCTTTTTCCCTTTGTCTTTCTCTCTTCTTGCTTTTAAATCTGGCCAACTCCTGGCTTCAGGGACAGCTTATGCAATGATTCTTTACCTGGGCACAGCGTCAGCTGTCTCCTGACTTCAACTGGATAGAAGAAACTGAGCCAAGAGAAAATGGAGTTGAAAAAGGCACGAGAAGATGCCAAGGCGGCAGCCAGCAGAGCCGGCACGGGGTAATCCCTTGGACAGACATTGTCCTGAGCAACAGAGGAGCCACTGCTGATACAATGGCCTTTCACTCTTACAAATGCATTCCCCCTCATCACACCGACGTTAACTCCTGTTCAGATGGCCCATACGAGAGTGCAGATCACCCGGGTGGGACTGGGTTAGTGTCACTAAGCCCCGTATGAAAGGGGACAGCGCACACACGTATCCATCAGAAGCCAACAGCTGACTTTCAGCACGGACAATCACCCAACTTCACCTCCCCGGCCCACCAGCGCTCTGCTATCTGAAGAAAAAAAAAAAAAAAAAAAGC
>NW_010388852.1:49620-57517 GCF_000710305.1 Buceros rhinoceros silvestris | reverse complement strand
AAAAAAAAAAAAAAAAAAAAAGCAGGCAGCACCAGCTCTTTGCTGACGGTGGGAAATTTTTCTTTGCCACAACATTGGTTAATTAGAGAGCTGGAAGTGGCCTGGTGACAGTGCCCTCTTTGTGCTGCTTATTTATTTATTTATTTCAAAGTACAGTATGAGCTTTTTGAGAGGCCTCATGTTTTCTCTGGCTCTGAAGAAATGCCGTCACCCAGCACAATCAGCAGCCTGACGGGAACAAAGGACGCCAGCGCTGCCGAACCCTGAATCGCATCGTGCTGGAAAATGGGGAGGAGTGGGACAGGAATCCAGGGAGCGTGCAGCCAGGTGTCAGAAACGCCGTGGGGCTGCCTGCAAGAAGGTGTCTGTGCTTAGTTTAAACACCTCACACCGATAGGACAGCGCAGGGAATAAAGGCAGGCAAGCAGGGGACTGGGAAGTCTGCGCTGGTTGGGACCCTGCTGGGAGATCCCCAGGAGCCTGCAGGTAGGAAGGAGAGATTTAGAGCAGCTTTTCCTTGGCTCTGCGCACATCCCCCAGAGAAAGAGGGGCCAGCAGCTGTCTGGCAAGCTGCAGCAGCCCGAGACAAAGAAGCGTTGGGACAAACGAAGCTCAGACGAGCCCTGGGAAGGCAGACCCATGTTCACGGTTGCTCTGCTGAAATCGGGAAATTCAACTCCTGCTCCTCCCTGTGCTCTTTCCAAACTGCTGGTATTAAAGACCTCTATTTACAGAGATGTTGCGCTGAGTTTTCCCATGCTTGTCACAGCTACAAGCTGTATTAAGTTACTACAGCTTCCCTTACAGCTCAGTCCATGCTTTGGTTCTCCCTCTGCAGCTGTTGACAACAGCTGTGAGAACAGCCCTGCCTATAACTCGGGTCCGTTGGCTTGCAGACAGTTTTCTCAGTGGGTCCATCCCTGCAGTCGGATGGTCTGGGCACCAAAAAGACTCAACTCCCCTTGCCTCCAGATGCAAAGCCGAACTAAACAGCATCTCAGCTGCAAAACTAGGAATGAGTCCCAGTAATCCCAGTGCCTGCTACCGTACCTGATGCCAGCACGCGCTCCCCACCAGCTCTTTCCACAAGCCCCGCTCCCCAGAACAACGCTCAGAGCACTTCCAGCCAAAGGCCTCGTCTAGCAGGAGCTGTTTTTCCCTAAAGCAACACCCGTTCCTTCCAAGTTGCGGTCAGATGTGACTCTGTGCTGATGTAGGCTTCCAGTGTGGTTTTTAGCTGCCTTGGGAAAGGAAAAGAGCTGTGCTGCCTAAAACCAGCCGTTCTCCTCTGGTGCAAAGCGTGTATTTCAACGTGCTGGCACTGAACAGTAATTGGAATCAGGGTGCGAATCATTCACAAAAGTCCTTCATTACTTACTGTGGGATCTGTCCAGAGAGAGCACTTTGCACAGTCCTGGCAGGGAGCCCCGGGCGAGCGGGGGTGTTGGCAGAAGTGGTCGTACCCGTTAATGGCAGCCCGGCAGAGGTAGCACATCTGAGCACCGCAGCGGCACGACATGCGGTTGCAGCCCTCCGACTTAATCAGGCCAGTCCCACACTTGTGGCATTTTCTAATTCGGGCGGCTGTCATTTTCTCTTCTCTGCAAAGCAAGAGGAGAGAGAAGAGTTAGAGCAGGGCTGTTTGGAGCCACCAGCCTGCGGTAAAATGACTGTTACCCTATCCCAGCGATGCTCTAACACCCCTCCCCAGTGCACCTCTCCCCCTCCTACGCCTTCCCCATGGTCCACCACCGTTCCAAGGAGGTCTGGGCTCAGCTCCACTTGGAGCCAACCCACGACAACTCAAGAACAAATTAAGTGAAAGGAAGTCAATCACTGGCCGCGTGCTGCAGACCCGATCCTGGTTTCCATGTGAGCCAAAACGCCGCAGCGCCAGCTTGGGAGGAATTTAAGCCATAAGTCGAAGGGCCAAAGGGCACATGGATGCTTGACTTGGCTGCGGAGAAATACAGCCCAGGAGATAAAGTTCAGGAAAAGCAAACCCTTGGCTGTCATCTGCTAGTTCTATATTTGCCTGTTGCTCCGGCTACAAAGTGGCCACGACCATCTACTTTTTTTTTCCCCAAGCCTGGCTGCTGTGCTCCAGATTTATTTGGTTTCTGTTAAATTTAAATTGGTAACTGAAAAATAATCACATCTTTCCCCACAGAGACTGGGCTTTCCCCTTTCTCTTCAGATTCCCTGCATACATTTTCCAGAGATTATTGCTTTCGGTTCAAGAGATGGGTTTTACTGTAACAGAGCACAAACGGGAATCCAGGACAAAGCACAGTCCCTGTCCCCAAGAGACACCCTGGCAGCGACACACGCTCCAGCGCAAAGGCTCAGCTCGCGGCAATTCTATTTTGGCACAGAAATGGAGGAAAGCCTCGGTTATTTAATTAAAAGACTTCAGAATATAAGCTGTCATCCTAAGGGCCAATTTTCTGACCGCTGGATATCACGTTACAATTTAATTCACAACCTAGAAGTGAAATTTGATGACAGAAGAGTAAAGAGGCTGTGTTATTCACTGGGGGAAGTTCTCTGGCTGGGCTGACCTGACAGTGGGGAATGATCTTCCTTAGCCAGGCATCTCCACCCAACTGCCTTAGTGGACCTGCAAAGTCAACATCTGTTTGGGAGATGACAGGGAGGTATTTTCGAAGAGGATCGCAGCAGCAAACCAGGCTAGAGCACAGCCCCCAAAACCGCTCCATCAGCACGAGCGGCAGAGCAGGGTGCAGTGAGGTGGGAATTTCAGCTGCCTCGCAGCTCCCCAGGGCTCCTACACAGCTCTACCTGGTGTGACCTGCACCCTGGCATTTGGAGACAGGCTAAACATAGAGACAAAAAACCCAGCATGAGGCTGACTTTCCTCTGAGCTGCAGCTGCTCTTCCCTCCGCTACCCAACAGGATGCTGCTGAGGCTGATTTTTTTTTTGGAAACTTTGAGCAAGGCAGGAAGTTTGGCCTGAACTCCAGCTGTGCTTCCCTTTCCTTACGCAGGGCTTCAAAAGGAAGCTGTTATTATGTCAGGCAGTTAGACTCATCCATCCACAGCAACGTTCTGCTGAAGGTTTTGAAACTGGTATTTTTTTCCTTATTAGGGACATGGCAACTCATTTCTCCTCCCCTCACCCCTTTTTCCTACAGGGAAAGGAGTGGCAAAGAAAGAAGTCACATCAAATCTGCAAAGATTTTGTTTGGAATTAGGGACTGTGGGATGAGCAAGCAACAGTCATTCAGCCTCACGGCAGTGGAGCTTTCCAGCCACTCCTCATGCCAGACGGACTCTAAATCAGAGAGGAAAGGATTGGGCAATGTGGGCAAGTCCCATCTGACTGCACCAGACATGCAGCTCCATCGATGAACCTTCCTTTATTTCCTAAAGGCAGAAGATTTTCGTCATTAACTGTAGCAATGAGAGAGATCAAACTTCAAAAGTTTTTAGGGAAACACTCAGGATTTACAAGGGCGTATTTCAAAACGTGACTCCGTAACAATTCCCCCAAACCAGTTAGGAACAGAGACAAGCTTCTGTAAGAAAACACATCCCCTCCCACGGAGCCAGAAAGCAGCAGCTGAGCAAGCCCCGTGCGTCTCCAGCCTAGATTTTTCAAAGGGTAATAATGACTTACTGTGACTCAATACGCTTTGCCTCTGTACAACACCTCCCTTCTGCCCCCCTGCCTGGAGCAACGCTAGTGGGGGTTTCTCACCTCTGCGAGGGACCAGGTGCCAGACGTCGGGCTAGCCAGAGGAACAGGCTGGTCTGGTGACAACTCTCCCACGTTCTCCAATTACCAGCTGGATCCGCTGCCAAGTATCTCTCACAGAAAGAAATCCTATCCTGGGAGCCTTCTGACCCTCAGCTTTGACATCTCTAGGACCTCCCGGCTGGAAGGTAGTGACACTCAGCAGAACTTTAGGGCCTCTGCTACTCACAGGAACAGAGGGGTTTCTCACCCCCTCCCCACCAGTGTACTGCCTTTATGAGTTCACGCGCTGCCCCACGGTTGCCTGGTCGTGGAGTTTACTTACATGGACGTCCTGTATTTGATGTCATCCTTCTCAGCCAGCTGCTCGCAGGTGAGGTTCATGTGCTCTTTCCACAGACCCTGGCACTTCCGACACGTTTCCTGAGGACAATAACAAGCGTTAAAGGAAGGGAAGACCCAGCACACCACCAATGGCATTAGGAATTGGAAAAAGTCCCATCTCTTCCCCCCATCACATTACTAGTTCTCAGTGGAGGATGGAGCTGGCAGTATGGTCCAGAGGTCTGTAGGTCTGTCCTCCACTAAGGACCAGACTAAGTCCGTCGAATAATGGGAGCCAAGGGGTTTTCCAAGGCACGAGAACCCAAGTACGAAACGGGTCTATAAATCCTAGGTCACCTAAAATTCATGAAAGAGCTACCAGGGTCACCAGTTGCTTTACGGAGGAGACTGCAGAGACGCAAACATGGTGCTAAAGGACATCGAGTTCAGCCGTTTCCTGACAAACCTCCACCTCTGTATAAAGGGCTCCTTCAGCAGGCGAAGGAAACCTTGCAGCTGCACCAAGAGCTCTGCTTCACCAGCATAAAAGCGAGTCCATGTTATGCTTTGTAAAACCTCACAAAATAAAGTTAACGCAGTTTATGTGAGTAAACAGCTTAAAAAGGCAGGATGTGGACAAATACCCATAAAACAGAGGTGGAATATGAATATTTATGAACTTAACCAGAAAGCTGAACTATACTTAGAGCAAGTGACTGAACCCTCGTGTTCTCGTGAAGTCTTTAGCGCCGAAGCTCTAATCTGAGGCTGGTAAAGCTGCGCGGAGCAGGAGAGCTGTGGAGGCACTATTGGCAAAGGGACTTGGACTAACGCTGCGGATAGAGCTCATTTTTTTTGGTTGGCTGGCCAAAGAAAACATCATTTTGTTTTGGGTCAAACAAGAGATTTTCCTTTAATTTGAGGAAGATTAAAAACCATCCAGATCAAACTTGGAAAAAGTACATGTTTCATGATCCAACTGTTTCATCTTCAGCGTGGCTGGGGCTCAGGCTTTTGCATCCAACCTTCTCCCTCTGGCAGGAAAACCCAGGCGGCAGTGAAGCGCCCTCTTCCCCACCACAGCAAAGAAGGTCCCCAAAGAACTTTGCCCAGCTCTGGTCACACTTTTAGCAAAAGACAGTGTCTGCAGAGACAGATCTTATTTGATTGCACTACCTTCTTATTATTCTAATGAAGAAATTGGATGTTTATACAAGATACAATAGAAATAACTGCTTAAAGACCCACGTAGGCAGCAATGCTCTTTTGATCGCCAATCAGACAAACAGGATGAAGAGCAAAGCTTGCAAGGAAGTCAGCCCTAGGAGGGAGTGCAAAACGTTGACTTGTTTGTATTTGTGCTCCCTGGGAGATGCTTAGCAGCTCGTTTTCATCTGGAGAATTAAAGGCTCCTCGTCCTGGCTGGCGAGCTGGAGGTGTTTGCAGGCTGCAGGGTAAGGGCTGCAGGAAGGAGAGCCAAGCGTATGACTGAGTCCCAGAAGCTCAGCAGAGGATTCTGTGATTGCAAATGTACCCTTTGGCAGGCAGGCACTAGTTTTAGGGGGCAGTAAATGCCTCTGTTCTATTGATCCTCCCGAGTCATTCATCATCGCCTGTATTTTCCTGCTAAAGCTGTGAAAACAGGCACCATTTTGTGCGCATTTGTCGGCAGGCCAGGTCTGGCCCTTATCGGCACAGGAGGGTCAGACCTGGAGCCATTCACATACCTCGATGAGGACCCACCTTCCCCTTTTATTGTTGACACTCGGCCACATGCCATTCCAAGATGAAAACTGCTGTAGGGTTTGGGGTTTGTTGTTTTTTTACATACATCAAGGGTTAAAAACAGTCTTTGGAGCTCTGCTACACAGAACCTCTTTCGTGCGCCAGCAACAAAGATTTAACAGCTTTTTGCCAGAAGGGTTGGCACGCTTTCCAGCCAGGAGCCTACTAGTCCTAATTACTTAACTCCAGGAGCCTGCTTCGCTGCCGAATTCCCAGCGATGCCCTTCTGAAGCAGATGGTGCTGCTCACACTTTGGTACCGAGTCGTTCCCTTTGCCTTTTGCTCCTGCCGTCCTTGCTCTGCACGCCAAACAATGCTCGCCCTCGAGCCGAGGCTGCTGTGTGCCAAACAGTCGTCTCCTGCCCTCAGGAAGAGGGATTTCTGCGCAGGCAAGGAGAAAAGGGAGAGGCACAGCAATGCAGGTTCCCAAAGGCACTGGGATGGCGCGAGACAGGAGGTAAATGTTTCTCTGCGTGACTGTGACGCCGCGCAGCGAGCGCCGTCGCAGCCGTGCGCGTTCCTGGGATCCCTCTGAAGCTGCATTGGCCACGGGGAGCTGTGAACCCCGGGGCAGCTCTGCCTGCTTGTTCCAGTGCACCGCAGGAAGATGTCCCCATGGCTTCCCAACTTCGAGAGCTGCCTCTAACCCAGCCACGTCCTCTCCCGAACGGAGGGGACAAACGGACAACACGTGTGCCATTAGCAGAACTCAGTGCGACTGCTCCCCTTGTTCGAGCCAAGACAATGGCACATTGCTGGCAGTTACAGGAACTCGTGCTGGATCCCATCTCACAAAAGCCCTTGGTTCAGACAAAGGCGATGGCTCCAGCACTGTAACTGAGGTCACAGCTCTTGCCTGAGAAAAGTGACTTTTAAAAATTTTTACTTAGTCGAATCCAACTCACTCGGCCAGTGAGGACTTCGCACGTCTCACGTGATGACAGTTCTGACCTCTAAACTTCCACAGGGGGTTCTTTCATTTTAGAAACAGCTTTTTGTTTGATAAAGAAACATACTCTGCCACTACCGTACTAATTAACCTAAACACACAGTAGGAGAGTTGATTTTTTGCAACCAGCCTAGATTATTTTTATTTTAAGGGCAGCACTTGGCACTAAGACGGGCTACTACAACATTAGGCAGCGCCTAAACCCACACAGAGAGGGAACGGGTCCTCCCCAGTCCCAGAATCTTTCACTCCAAGTGGAGCAGCCAAAAAGCAAGTCAGACCACCAAAACAAAGACCTGCCCAACTCCTTCAGCACCCTGTCCGTTAGCAAACCCTGGCCTTCACACGCAGGGGTAACCCGATGTGGGAAAGCACGTTTTGGTTTAGTTCTAACAGCTTTTCAGCTAAATTCATCATGTCTGGATGTATGAATCCACGTGTTTCTCCTGCCTTTCCCCAACCCCTTCTGGTGCAAGGGGCAGCGTGTTCGCAGAAGCTTTGGCATCAGCAAACGGCTCCAACCCAGGCAGGGACAGAGGAGATGAAATATCTGCTGCCTGTTACATCTGCCTGCGCTTGGCAGGCAGCCTGGGCCACTCCATTAACACACCGGGCTGGGACGGCGGAGGGGAGGATGTGATGGAGGGGGTGTTTAATCGCACGCTGTAATCTCCTCACTGTACATCTGTTAGAGGTAGTGGCTCCGTTTCCTCTCGCTGGCAGCCAGGAAGCAGCCGGGATTAACACAAACATGTTTGGGTTCAGGAGGATCCTTTGTTCCCAGGGTCAGCGGTGCGGATACACAGCTTTCTGTGCTCAGGGCCAGCCAGTTTGCTTTTAGCAGGGGCATCACAATCCTGAAATGTCCTTGTTAATTGTCCCAGCAGAAGGGTGTGTTTTATGTAAACCTACCACCTTCCTCAGCACTTCTCCTGGTACTTACAATGGAT
Organism: Buceros rhinoceros silvestris; assembly: GCF_000710305.1. Taxonomy (NCBI): domain Eukaryota; kingdom Metazoa; phylum Chordata; class Aves; order Bucerotiformes; family Bucerotidae; genus Buceros; species Buceros rhinoceros. Next base: position 49,790 of record NW_010388852.1, on the reverse strand, counting down.
GCCACACTTTTAAAAACACAGCCTCAACTTTTTTTCACTCTGTCTACTAAAAATAACCTTCCAAGGTCCAGCCCACATATCATGGGGAAAAAACCCCAAGTAATCAATGTCTCCCTGCCAGTCTCCATGTCATTTTGGCTACGGTCAGGCTCTTGTAGGCGCTGCTGGCG
>NW_010388852.1:20011-49412 GCF_000710305.1 Buceros rhinoceros silvestris | reverse complement strand
ATTCCTGCCTGCCCGCTTCTTCTGTAGGAGTTTACATGAAGCCATTTACTGATTGAGCAAAATGCAAAGGGAGGCGGGGGGAAGCTCGACTTAACAACAGCCCATGGACTAGGCTGTCATCACCGCCCTCCAGCTCTCCGTGGTGGCTCGGCGCAGAGTCCAGCGCTTGCCTTAGCTCTCCATATGCCAGGTAATCCAATCCTTTTGCCGCATCCCCCGGGAAGGGCGAGCTGCCCCCTCCAGCAGTCTCTGCACACGCAGTCTCTGCTGCTGCGCTCCTGCTAGGAGTGAGGAGGTAAAACATCCTGTGGATCCCTTCGATGCTCACTGGGACGGAGCCCCTGTGATCGATTCTCCTTCCTGCTTTTAGACACACAATAGCACAGGCTATCCTCAAACAGGCCAAGTTTTACCCAAAAGCAGATGTGAACGCAATAGTCCTAGAATAGCAGCTCAAGGCCAGTCCATACTGTGCTGGTTTAATTAAAGGGCTGCAACTCCCAACCAGACGAGTTAATGGGAAAACAAAGAACCACACAGTCTTCCTCCCCACAAAGTCTCTACTGTCCATAAAGCTGCACTGACCTTCACCAAAAATGGATGCAGAAGTAGCTACATGAATACAACCTTTAAGCGTGGATAAGCTCTCATGAGCAACCTCGTTCGGGGCTGTTTCGGGGATTTCCTATATGTTAAGCTGGGATAAAGAGGCTATAATCCTGCCCAAGAAAATCCATTTTGGCAGAAGACCCCTCGTTAGAGATACACAAACAGCCGGCACAGGGAAGCGGGACTCCAACTCCACAGCTACCTGACCACCCAGTACAGAGAACGCTCCTTCCAGCACCAACTGCTGCTGCAGCAGCAGCATTCCAGTCCTGGAGCCATCAGCATCACCACATGCACTGGGCAAGACGAGCAGCAGGTACCAACCCCAAATGCACAAAACCCACACGGCGTGGAGAAACAAATGTCTCGGATGGGCGACAGGGCAAGGAGTAAGGGCTGGGAGGACACGGGTGCTGGGAGGGTTTGCTGCTCCTCAAGCGAGGCTGTTCTCCGGGCAGCGCTGCCGCTCAGCGGCTGCCAGCCACGCCGCCACTCTGGGCCCTGGGACGAAAAGGAGGAGACGAGCGCGCCGCTCGCCCGCTCGGCGCCTGCCAGCCACGCCGCAACTCTGGGCCCTGGGACGAAAAGGAGGAGACGAGCGGCTAAAAGAAACCCAGGAAATACTGGAGTCTCCTCTCCTTAGCACAGCCATGATTTATTCTGGCAGGGGAGGGGTTGCAGGAAGAAATAAAGGCAAGGCTTGGACTAGGCTGTAAGAACGTGCCAAGGTGTAAACACAGAGACCTAGGAGTGATGGAGAGTTAAAAGCTGGATAAGGAAAATACACATTTATATTTATGGCCACATATTGAACGCAATTACAAAAAAACAATGACCCCAACCAAAGCATCCTTTGCATGTTTTTGTTAACTCTGGCATTTCGTACTCCATCCTCATCTTTAAGATGCTGGAGATAACAAAAGGATGCGTTTTTGCTTCCAGAAAGACACCGGCAGGCCAGTTCCCATGGAGTTGGGTCACCTGTGTTAGAATCCAAAAACCAGCAACACGTAGTAACCCCTGCTGCACCCTTCCCTCAGTCAGTAGCACTATTTCACATCTTATTAATTCAGATGGTCCTGAACCACATATACTAAACCCAAGCAAGCTCTTCCCCTCCCCAGAGCCTGACTTTAAAAGGCCAGATCAGCTGCTGGTTTGGGCACAGTGGATAGAGATCTACAGAGCAAAAATATCTGCAGCTTCACGCAAGAAGAGGTGGTCAGCATCAGTATCACCCTGCAGCTGGGCAGAGGTGGAAACTGTGCTAGTACGAGAAATTCCTTGCTGATCTCCTGCTCGCTTGCTGCGCTGTAACTGGAGCAAGAGAAACAGCTCTGTCACTGAAGAGCATCATGCTTTAATTCGAACTCGCCCAAAACTTGAAAGAATTTCATTACTGGGATATTTTGAAATCAGTATTTTTGTTTCAAAGCTCCAGAGGTGTGTGAGGAACATACCAAAAGTTGCAGGCAGCAGGCTGGCTGTGTAAATGAGCACTGGAGTATTTGCATCACACATTCATCGCACCATCACCCCTTCCCCTAAACTGAGAAGTAAGTGTTTCTCATAAGGATAAGCTTTCTCCTCCTCTCAGGCAACGGTTTTCAGAGGCTGAGCAGACTGATGTCTCACACAGCACCTCTCCAGCTCAGTCCACTAGGGAGTTTGGGTATGGCCAGGGTGGATTTGCTTTGTGACCCACCCAGAGGTGGTCACCCACCAACCTGGCTGGTGGAGGTAGAGGAAACCACCGCTTGGACACTTTTATAAAGGCAGATTAAATATAGTCTACAACCTCACACCAAAAATGGTGTCTCAATCAGTATACCCGAGGTCATGTTGTTCCTTCCTGGAGCTGGAAGTTAAGAGAAATCCAGCACACGCTACTGGAAACACTTCTGTAGCTGATAACCACAGCTTCTGGGTCGGCTGGACTGATGGCAGAAAAAAGCTATACACCCTCCTGGCCAATATAAATAATTAAACGCTAGCAGACGAGTTCAAAGCACTCAGCAGCTGACCCTCTTGCCTCTCCCCCCAGCGCAGATTGCCTTACCCCACTCAGCAGAGCAGATCTAAGAGGTTATCCACCTAATACTATGCACAGCCTCCCACAGAAAGGGACTGGAGCTCTTCCTGGTGAAATCCAGCAGGGCTAAACAACAGCGGCAGCAACGTGGAACTGGGGGAAACAACAGAGACCTTGGGAGAGGAGCGGATTTAGATTAAGACAAGCAACCTGATTTTTAAAGGGTAGCTCTGGAAGATCACTCAAGAGGCTGCACCCAACAGCATCAAGAAGGCTGAGGTGTAACAAAAGCATGGTATCTTATTTGCAGAGGAACCTGCTAATGATGCATTGTACGACCCAGAGGAGGAACAATAACCAAAGTTAATTTTGAAACTTCCCTCTTGCACCACCACAGGGTAAACAAATCCCTGCCCCAGACACAAATCCCTACCGAGGGCTGGCGGTGGCAGGAACTGGAGAAAGCCTCCTCCAGCCCTGCCCTAATTTCCCGTGGTTCTCTCTCCCCCTACCGTCTCCTGGATTTTAGTGTCTCATGAAAGGATGGCAGAGCAGCTCGCTTACAGATGTCCTCTCCATCAACAGTCTGTGCGGAGACCCTGCTTTATGTAACACACCTACAACCTCTTCTAACGGCGCTCTGCAATACAGCAATTTTCATGGTAATTTAGCAGCATTAAACACACTTTATTTCCAATTTAGAGCCTTTTTAACCACACTCCTTACCTACAGCGGAATTTAACACTCCAGGTCATAACACCACCAGCCGGGGATGAGAAAAGTGAACTGAGCAGAGCAGCTACGCTAGTAAATAGCTTCAGATTTGGAAACTGGGCAAGTGCAGCTTGCTTTGCCAGGGAAATTAAACCCAAACGAGGGAAGAACCCCCAAGTAAGATACTCCTAGCTTCAAACTGGCCATCATAAAACAAAGATAAAAAATGTTGGTGAACTCTCAAAGACAAATGAAAGCAAAGCGATACCCGGCCTCCTTGAAACCTCAGAAGTTCAGGTGATTTACTGTTCTAATGTTTAATTGTTTTCCCTCATAAGAGCTCTGTGCAGACAGCGAGAGGCCAGCTCTGCAGCCCCTGAACCGAGCTAGCAGTCAGCCTTGTCACTATAGTATTTATAGCGATAGTATTTAGGGCAGATAAACTGAAAATGGCCCTCTGAACTGCTAACCCCCATCTTCCGAACTCGCCAACATGACACTGAGTCATTCGCTGCTCGATTGCTACGCTAAAATAAACTAGTGGTAAAAACCAAAGCCAATGGCCCGCACCAGCAGCCTGCTGAAACTACTCAGTGAGAAAGAGCGCTTTTAAAAAGCCAAAGCCGAGAAGTGCGGCGTGATGGACAAGTTTACGCCTGACGCTCTGTGCAGACCGCACTGGATTTCCTCCCGCACCACACAGGCTGTTCAGACGCCTGCTCAAAATAATAGTAACAATAGTAAAAAGACCAAACCCAAGCAAATGAGCGTGCACTAAAATAAAGCAGAGTTAAAATACTGAGAAATAACCAGGGAACTAGATGTGCTGGCACCTCACCGACTCCTCTTTCAGAGCTCCAGGATGACATTTCGATTCCGTCCTGTACCTAAAACACCCACCAGCCTATTGCCGGCTGGGTCTGGGTTTTTGTTTGGTGCAGAGGTGGTAAAGAAGCCTCAAAACAGCAACGTGGGGGTTGGCTTTACAAGCTCCGCTAAGGCTGCTTGGCCCCGCAGCTTCGGCAGAGGCACCATGTCTCCCCAGGGCTGCAGGGAGCAGAAGGACACCGGGAAGGAGATGCAGTGAGACAAGTGATGTTCAAAAACATCAGCCTCGAGGCTTTGAAATAAGCCAGCACGCACCCCAGCAGCCCCAGCAAGGAGCATGGCAGAGGGGATATGGTGATGGAAGGCAGTGGTGTGAAGTGGCTGCTTACCCCCGGCCAGCCTAATCTTGACCGAAGCCGATCAGCCGCCTTAACTCCTGAGGGAGGACGGGCAGGTTAATAACAGCGGTGCTGCAAAATATCCTGCCGAACAAGGGTAACGCAGGGCACTTTTGACTTTAAATTACAGATTAGCCAGCTCTTCTAATTAGATTTAAGGCATATAATCCCTTTCAATTAACTTTTTTTTTTTTAAATAATCACAGAAAAATGTGGGGCTTGGAAACACTTTGGAATACGAGGAAAGTATGGTTGGACTCCATGATCTTAAAGGTCTTTTCCAACCTAAAAGATTCTGTGATCCTACGAAAAGCATCTTGGATCTGCAGACACTGAGGCTAAACTGAGTCAGCCATCTCAAGGGGAGCCTCTCCACCAGCACCAGCTACAGCTGGTAAAGCAGCGAGACAGGCTCGCTTCCGCACGATCCCGTGAGACCAGGCGAGAGGCAGGGAAAACGAGACGGGAAACAATGCCTCAAACCCTGCAACAGTTGTGAGGTCCCAGCGCCATGCAGAAGACGGCCCATCGCTACAGCTGTGAGACGGGAAGAGTGTGCTGCAGCCCTGGGTGTTGTGAAATCCAGAGGCAGGCAGTTCCCTTTCTGTCACACTTACGAACGCTGATCAGAAAGAGCAGTTGCTCTCTCCTCCCCCTGCTTCAGCAGGGCACACCAGTTCAAGCAAACGCATCTGCTTGAGAGCCAACGCTCCGTTCCCAAGCATCAACAGTCATTCCTGCCCCGATCCAACCACAATGGCAAAACACACCGGAATGTTTCACATTGTACGGCTGACGTTAATCCAGGGGAGAACTTGAGCTGGTTCACGAGAAGGAAAGCCATCCTACCACCCTGGGCCACCAAGGAACGTTGCTCCTGCAGCAAAACAGGAGTCCACTGGACAGGGTGCTCACCTTTACTGCACATAGACCACGTCCCTCCTTCTACACCAGTATGGTAAGAAAAAATTAGAAGGACTGCCAGTACGGAGTGCTTTAGTGGGGTTGAATGTAGGTACAGACCAGGATTGGTGCTTTAGGGGTTACTTTATCAAAAGGTGGATTATTAAGTTATGTGGTACATGCAGTTTCTCCAAAAGGATTAGCGTGATACCCTCAGAGGGGTATGAACCACAGACAAAAGTGCAGAGTGAGGGATACCCAAAGATTAAATCAACAGTTTTGGCAGCACAAATGAAGTATTGAGAAACGGGGCTGGTTTTGACCAATTCCCCAGCCCCAGAGCAGCTTACTGATCCTGTTTTCATTTTCCTGGAACCTCTATTGTAAAGACAAGGAGAGGAAGGGGGAAAAAAAGCGTGATCACAAACACAGAGTTGAAGAATATGCGGATGCTACTGAAAACCATTTCCAGACTGCTTCCCCAACACGTGGGGAAGCGTTTAGCTCCTACTGACCAGTTAATAACCCTGGGGAAGAGGCTGTGCATGTCAGCAAAACCTGCTGCCCTTCCTGCAGCCAGCCATCAAGGAACGGAGATCTTCAAACCACCTTTCTCCGAAGGAGAAGCCCCAACCATACTCCCACAACTGGATGCGCTGATCTAGTGAGGGGTGGCTGGAATTAAACACGAGATCTGTGACATGCTGAGGTAGTTGCGTGAGCCCACGTCCACTGCTCTTGCTTCTAATGTCTGATCTGTTTGTTCAAAGGTGTAGGTAGGGACATAACCACCAGCTGGACCAGGTAAGGACGGTCTTTCAGCTGCCTGCCAGAGGGAAGAGTGGGGGAACCTGTAAAGGAACCGTTTTGTTTAGGTCAGCAGCTTCTGGCAGCAAAGGAGCCTCACAGACAGTCCTGGGAATGTCACCCAGGCTCTCCTAAACAATTACTCTTTTTTTTACGTCCTAATTTCAGAGCTCAATAAGCTGAATAAGAACCGAAACTAAAGCAGCAGCCAACAGGTTTTGCAGGGAAGAAACAGGAGCTGTACCACTTAAAAACCAGCAGTTTAACCGACTGCCAAATGAGCCATTTGCATTAACATCATGAAACAGGATATGAAGCACTTTAGCAAGAAACAGGAGATTCACTTTATTAGAAAAATACTTTAAAGGTTCAAATTCATCAAACCATTTGCATCCATCAGACCGCTGATGATTTGTAGAAGACATAACTGGCTGACAAAGCTGGCTTTTGGCTACCCACACCACTGGCAATTACCACCCAGAGGGACATTACCTGTTCTCAGCTAATGAGTGAAGCCAGTGCCAAGTGTCAGGCACAAAGACCCCATTAACTGCTGTGGAAAACGGCTCTTTAGGGTCCAGGAAGAAAACTATTCCCTATTCCAAGACAGCGGTAAGGGGCCAAGATGTTCCGCTTGGTGAGGAAGACTGAAGGTGAGCGTCAAGAAGCAGCAGGTATCGTCCTCTTGCTTCTCTAGATTCAGTTATCTAGACTATCAGACTACCTGATTGGACCAGACTGACCTCTCCCCATGAAATTAAGGGCAGTCACAATCCCTAATTGCTGTCTTAAGCAACCGGACTAGAGACCTAAGACACCCCTCAAGCAAACAAATCCAGCACCTCGGGGTAGATGTTGTAACTTGGTTTATTTTAGCCTAGAACTTACTGTGTCGCAAAGCACATCCCCACCCATTTGGAGCTGGTAAAACCAGCCCCTACCCCCTGCCCCACTTCTCGCTTCCACTTCTGACCCAGGATTTTATTGCAAAGGGAAACCAGCATTATTGGCCATAAAAGGAAAAGACCCATCTGTCGCATTGCTGCGGAGGAGAGTCAACGAGGAGGAACTTCAGCCACTTCCTTAAAACTCCGGAAAGAGCAGAGGCCAACCCTGTCCCCCATAAGGATTAAAGGGTTCTTCTTTCTCCCTCTTTGTCAGGGATGCGCATGAGGAGGAGCACAGATATCTCATTTGAAAGGACGACCAAAGGGAAGGGAAACAAAAAACAAGGGCAGCAAAGAGGCAGAGTCTGGCAGCGTCCAAGAGCTCTGCTCTGGGCTCCCGTGTGTGGCCCGCAAAGTCTTTGCGAGGGCACTGCAGATCACCAGGTGACCCAATACGCTCCTTTCCACGCAAGCCTACTTACTCATCTGCTGGAAAACGATGCCTAACAAGCTGAGAATTTCATTTAAATCAGGAATGCACTTGGCCTTTTAGTTAGGGCTTGTTTATGTTTGCTTAACAAACCCCTACGTTTCTTCCATCAGATATTCCAAATTCCTGAGCTCAAATGCAGACACGCTCAATGCAAAAATAAGAGTAGTCACAAGATATTTTATTTGGGAGCAGTAACTTTGCTTTTTTCCTTTTTTTTTTAAATGAAAACGTATTCCCTTACACCGTTAAATAGAGCCACATTTAACCCCCTCACATCAAGACGAAGGCCAAAAGACACTGCACTGAAAACCACTTGCTGGTTGCCATCAGCACTTCCCACCTTGCATTTCAGACACATCAACAGAAGCTGACAGGACAATTTCATCTTTGGCTCTAATTTCACTTTCAGAATCACATAAACCAGTACAGCATTATGGGGTGGAAACCACAAAACTGATAATGACTCCAGAAGTAAAAATGAACCAGAGCTTCAGTGTGTCAAGTCTTATTAAGAGAGATGAAGTCTGCACAACAGCATTCGGGGGGGAAAGTCAGTGTAACAATCGTAGGGCACGGTAAAGACCCCACGCCATCACCTATTGCTGTTTTTCGGGGTAAGGTTGCTGTTACTGAGGAAACTACGGAGTTGGAGCTTTATGTTAAAAAGGCATTTTGGAGGAAGTCAAAGAATCACTGCTTTGTACTCACAATGAATCCAAGCTTCCTCCCTACTGTGGTTCCCACACGCATGATGCTGGTGCATCCTTGCTCCCAGCACCAGCTTCTCAAACCAGAAAACTTCCAGCACGAAGAGAGCCAGCCCACACTAAAGGAGCAGCACCCTTCCTCTCTACACCACAGGAACAGCGCTCTGTCCTGTGCCAGACCTTAGGACAAGCTGCTTCACTCTGGGGTCTCCCAAACATCTCCAACTGCTCTCCAGCCAGAGCCCCGCCAGCGGAGTGACCCCGACCACTGCCAGTATTTACCTTAAGTTTCATTTCGCTGTGTTCAGGTGCGTAAGCTTCACGTTTGGTGACACACATGCTGCCGACAAAGGACCTTCGTGAAATGCTTTGGTGTGGTGGGTTAGATGCTGCCTGGCAGCCAGAACAAGTCACTATTGAGACCCTCAACTCTCTCCTCTGTTTTTTAATACGGAAATGCTACTACTTGACTTCCCAGGAGTGCAAAGGGGATATAACAGAAAACACAAACCCATCCCTGTTTGGTTTTGGCCACCAAGCCGGAACCTCTCCCTTGGAAGTGCAGCTTTTCAGAACAAGCCTGAAACTGTCTTAGAGTCTCATTCCAGGATAGGCGAACAGAAGAAAATTACCCTAAGACGCAATAAACCATGAGAATTAAATACAGATCAGATAGGTATCAGACAGCTTCAGGCTGCAAGGTTGCTTTGGCTGCGCTGTTCTTAAATCACCACCACCTTCACCACCCACTAAGCATATGGCTGGCTGTGGGGCCCACTGCTAAACCTGATGCTGATGCCCCCTTGCCAGCAAGTGAGCAGGCTGCCTTAGCTACCTCAACAACCTCCAACGCCCATTTATTTTATGAAGCAAGACCCTCAGCACACGCTCTATGCAAAGAAAAAAAAAAGAAAAAAGCAGGTACAATACCTCATTTTACTGTTTTCTGACGCAAAACCCTACAAATCTTTGACATGAGGCTGTTTAAAAATAACTCATCCTTAAAAAGTCCTGTTATTTTTATACAGTCATAAGAATCACTGGATTGCTTCTGATTAGCCCATCCTTCCTCAGAATTTCTGTTTGTGCTCAACAAGACACAACAGGCTGTGACACCAGTGCAATCATCACACATCTTGAATTACAGGCAACTGGAAAAGTTTAGTTTTTCCTTGTGAACAGCTTTGAGAGAACAACAGTTAAAAAAACCCCATTTTATTGTGGTCTTTGGAGCTGATGTTTAAAAGGGACAAGTGTACAGTTAGGTGTGAGATCAAAGTAGAAACAGATCCTACACTGGCCGTGCTTGAAAACGAAACCGGTCTCTAACAGGGATTCACAGCAGGATTGGAAATGCGCCACCTAAACAGGATCCACAAGGAGATTCCGAAAAAGCCCCTAGAGCAGGACTAGGTCTGTTGACTTCATTGTCTTTCCTGTAAACACATCCTTAGCACTTCTGGCTTCCAGGGGACATTTACCTTCCCCCAGACAGCGGCGAGGCAGAGGAATCTGCTGTAGGCACAACAGAAATATAAATAGTTGGCCATCTGCACCATGCCTGACTGTACCGGACTGGCGGCTGCACCTCCACGGGTAAGCAGGCTATCAGAGTACGCTCCCTGCTCTCCCAGTATCTCCTCCCACGGCGCAAGTCAGCAGTCAGCTATTACTGGAACTCATTACTGCACATCCAAATATTTGCATGGAGAACTGGCTGGACACTTACTCACAGGATGCCTGGCTCCTGCATGATCTTAACGCTCCCTTCAGCACCCCAAGGGAAGAACATTTCCAGCATTAACACCTACAGCCCCATGTTTTTCTAGCAAGCCACATCTACTCAAAGCTACAATTCACACCACATTCCAACTGCTACTATTTTACACCACGGGTTTTTTTTTCCACTCCTTTGAAAACCGTGATGCTTTTCTTTAAAGAGTCATCCATTGCAATTTGTATTGTCATGGCAACACACCTCCCCCCGCCCCCCGCCACCCCAAACCCCACCTCATTGTGTTCATCACCAGACGGGCAGGCAGCTCGCTGCATACAGATGAACGGTGCCTCTCCCAGTGGTCTCAGGCCTCCTCTCCCCGCGGCTGCCCTGACACAGCTCCTGCTATGGGGTTAGAGTTGCAACAGAAAGGAAGACTCTCACTAAGTCAAATTTCTCTACCCAGACAAAGAAATAAGCTTTGTTGGTACAAGGCATTTTTTGTAGTACGTGCAACTATACTGGTTCAGATGTGGAGAAGAGGGTCATAACCAGTCTGAGCAATACAAGAAGGAAAAAATTGTCTTTAGAGCAGGTGTAAGAGGGTTCTGCTAAGGCAGCTTGCACATACTGGTAAAGAAAAAGGGGAATATCGCTCCACAAAGGAAGGTACTCAAGAACAGGGCTCTGGAGCCCTCTTATGGCAGCTCACTCTCAGCTTCCTCGAAGCAAAATCCCACATAAGCCTCACAGTGTCTGATAGACAAAGCCCAAAACCATGAAGATGGGGTAGGAAAGAACATAATCTGTCTGGGACAGAGCTTTGATAACACAGGTATTAAAAACCCACACTTCCAGCTCCTGGCCTGCTCCTGATGAGCGTGCAAAGACTGGACAAGCCCGTGTTTAGAGGGGGTGACAGAAGACAGTGAGACCAATCTCCTCCAAAGCTGAAGGGTTGCTTTAGCAACAGAAATGGGTGAGGAGTGTTGAGGAAATGACAAAATCTATCGCTCCAGCCCTAACAACAGCTCCACAGGAAGGCCAGACTGGTTTCATCCCAACCCTCTGACTTCTCCAGACCAGTGAAGTGCAACAGTAATCAAAGGGTGAAAACCTCTGCCCAGCAGATGCTGAGGGAGCACACCGCAAGGAGGTGGCTCACTGCTGGGAAGAACCCGGCTGCTGGGCTCCGAAGGGGTTACAGAGATTTCACAGCAGGGAAATATTTATGGAGGAAAGATGCTGAGCTGTGCATGTTTCCCAGGCTCGAGATGGTTTTAATTTACCTCTTGCAAAGGCTGTGATTATTTGCTGCTGCGTTTTGGTGAAAGCAGCTTTTTCAGGCTCACTCGCTCCCTCTGGTGTCACAGCTCTGCAGCGGATACAGAATAAATCACCCCAAACCCACATGAATTACAAGGAATCCTGCTTTTCTTTTCCTGCTCCGGGAAAGAGGGGACAGTATTTGCAAGCATTAGCCATTACCATGGCCTCGCCAGGCACTAAGCACCTCTGGACCACGGACCTTACAGATAGCTCCTGGAGTTCAGAGATACATCCACAGCATCTCCTCTTTTCACAGGTCCCCCCTTCGGAGACTGACTTTCTCTGAACTGCAGCATCCACCACGCTGTGCACTAGGTCTTCCTCCTCCTCCGCAGCTCCCTGTTCACACGTGCTGACATGCTGCTGCCAACATCTTAGTTTAGACCTTTTTACGAGCGCAAGGGTTTTAAAACCGGCAGAGTATCCTCACCATTGAGGTAGACTCAAGTCTTTTTGCTTTTTCTTTTCCTTTACTCTCTGCTGTATGATGCTGTAGCAGCATCGAGGGCAACAGAGACACTGGTCCTTGTCCCCCCTTTTCCCTTACCCAGCCTGGCAGAATCTCTTCAGCCTGAGGTTTCCAAGCTCTTCTCATAAAGCACCCACCCCACTTCACATTCTTGGATTAATAAGCACCTTGAAGGGAACCATAAATATTTGCCTGGCTTTTCTGTTAAGCTCGCTACGACATAGCTATCAGGATTACTGGAGTGCGGGTTGATAAGCAATGGGGTGAAGTGCTGGCGTGTTCCAGGAGATGACAGGAACATCTCGCTGTATTTTACTGATGTGGATGTCTTGGTGACTCGCACTAATCCACTTGGAAAATTACTACGGGAGAATAAAGAGTCTTAAAATATGAAGTGGGAGGTGGAGTGCTGCAAAGAGGAGTTTATTTCCAGACCAGCCTTTTCTAAGTATACACATAAACATCTGTATTCAACACCAAGTGGGGAGCTGCAAACAGAAACGTGCAGAGAACCACCCAGAGCAGGACCTTCCCGCACGCCCACGTACATTGGTTCAGTAGAAGTAGTCAAGGAGCCCTAGTTTACTACTGCATAACCTCTCCTCCAGTATGTGTGTACAGAATGACTGCCCTTGGCATGGAGCAAGAGCTGTTTCACAAGCCCCTTTGCCAACGTGAAGGCAGCTCTGCAGAGTTCAGGCCCAAGGTCCAGTTTGAGGTGCAGTGATTACCCCCAGCCCTGTCCATACAGGACTCTTACCCCTAAATATCAAGACAGTGCTAGTTTTATCCACCAGCAAAACCAGTGGGACTGAGCGTAGTGTCCCTAGAAGTCCATCTAGATCTGTTTTCGGAGGAAGACAGAGGGCAGGTAGGAAGCACCTTACAGACATGCTGCTCTCTGTGGGCTGGGGACTTTCTCCACCACTGGTCATACTTCATCTAATAGCACTCTCTATTTTTTCCTTTTGTCCTGTGGCCTTCGAAGCAGGCATGTTCCAAGGTTGTCCTTCCCCTGGAAGCGCTAATTAACGCAGCACACGGTCCCCGGGAGAGCATTACCTATTGATTCCAGGCTACCACTCCGTGCAGTTCTTCGGCTGCCTGGCTGTCAGCCAGCCACGTCTGTTCACACCTAGTCTGGCTTAGCCTGGATGAGCTAGCTGAACCACAGCTTGAAATGGTAGGGCTACAGATTGCAGTGATGTTAAAGCAAGAGGCTTCAACCCAAAATGAAGTCAGAACTGACCAGTAAGTAAGGACTCCTGTAGAACCATCTATTCCCTATACAAAAAAAATTCCATTTACAACTAAGTCTAAAATCCTTTCTTCCCTCTCAACCAAGGTACCTAATTTGATCCAAAAGCTCCAGGCTGACTCAAAGCACAGGTTTTCAACCAGCTTTACCTTTTAGACTTTTGATACTATCTTATCATTGACCGCTACACTGAAGATGTTATGTACATCTCTGCAGGTGTACACTTAGAGACGTGGCAAATGATCTCCTAACACTTCTCTTTAAAGGGTGAGCTTTAACACCTTACTGTAAGGCAGGATTACTGGACTCCAGAGAATACTTTTAAACTTTTTCTACTGGTTTTCTAGCTTTCCATCATTCTTGATCAGGAATCAAAACACTGCATTGGTGTCACTAACGCCATAATACAGAGAAAATCGAGATCTCTCTCTGACCCTACGTGCCCCAGTATGCAAGTCCAAGGACTACATCAGCCTTCCTAGTAATCGCATTGCTTGCTTTCAGTTCTCCATGGTGATGTGAGATACCTCAGAGGAACTGTCCAGTCCAAATGTTAAGGATAGCATCTGTCACCGAGTCTGCAGAAGGTGGCGAGAAGGCCCACCAAGACTCCAGGCTTAAACCAGAGAGGCATTCTGCACAGAACAGGATCTGGAGTAACACATGCAAATAAATCATGGGAATTTTGCATCTTCTTGACACGGAGTTGTAATGAATCCATGTGGGAGACAAGTCAAAGGGACCTCGGTCTGTTTTGGTCCAGCTGTGCCGTTGCACAACTCATTACACATACGAACAGTCCACCCAATGCGCTGAGTAAATACCTCTCCAATTTACACAGCCAAATCAGCCAAGCCAGCCTTTCCCCACACCCTCCAACTCCCCAGTGTCTTTGGACTGTTTATCCAGTCTCGTAAGCAATGAAAAAACTAGAGAAGAGTGTACAGGAATGGCAAGGGACTGCGTACATGCAGCGCACACAACACACGAACACGACTCACATCTGCAGATTCTTTCTGGGCCCTGGAAAGGACAGATTCCCATTTCGATAAAAAAAGGCTGAAGAATAATCCTTGATTTCAAAGTAACAACAATTGATCAGTGTCTTAACCACGGCAACTCACTACATTGAACAGGATGCAGGCAGAGGGTAACGTGTCTCATTCAGCAGCTACTTCACTCCCATTTAACTCTCAGAGCTCACAGGAGGGAACAGAGAAGGCAACAGCCACAGCTATAACACACCGCAGCTTTCCCCTGGTCAGGTCATCTCACTCCTCACCCCGGCTCTGCTCACAGCTGCTTTAAGGCTGCCCCTCGCAGCAGCCAGGGTTTGAGCCAAGCGCCATCAGAGAAAGCACGTACGCTTGTACAGGTACGGCCACGCACAGCCATCGCCTGCCCGGCACCTTCTGCTGGTACGAGCTGCCCGCACCGGGACTGAGAACACCCATTCTACACCCTACCTGCTCAGGGAGGTAAAGTATGAGGAAGGCAGTTGCACATGTCACAGCAGTAAGTAAGAGTTCAAATTTCAGACAAGGAACCTGATCCACGTGTTTGGCCAGTACCAGGGGCCTGTACCCAGTCCTGAGGGGATGACCCGCATTCCTCCATGTGAGCATCGCTTTTCCTCATTTGCACGTTCCAAGTTCACCACCGCGTGTGGATCAGGAAAAGGAAAGTAAATATAATTACCTGTACAGGCACTGCCTCTCAAAAGGACAATGCTTGGTTTTTTAGACCAGCGGTCAGCTTTGACTGGGCAAAGGGTGCTTTATTTTAGAGGACCAGCTCAAGACAGCTGGGTTAAGTCTCCTATCTCTCAGGGTTTAGTCTGGCAGATGGAGATACTCAGCAAAGCTCATTAATCTGTTATCACCTTCACCCACCCACAAAAATCCCAGTGGTCTGAAGTCATGGTTTTCTGACACAAATCTATAGCTTGTACAACAGCTGCAACCAGAGTAAACTTCCAGGGAGAAAAAAATGCTTCGTTGAATTACATGGGTAGGTCTCAATTGTTCAAGACAGGGATTTCTTACAGTTAAAGAAATTGGCCTCTGAAAGCACCTGTGTGCTTGCTTGTGCTTCAGAACTGGAAAAGTCACCTAACAGCTCCTGCAAAATGCCTGTTCTTTACTCCGCACACCTGAAATACACCACAAAGGAAGGGTTAAAGCCACAAGCTAACAAAACACTCCAAACCCCAGCTTCTCTTAAGAACCACCCCAGCAGAACAGCTACAAAACCAACCCTTGTTTGCATACCCCCCGCAATTGTGCTTTACCCCAGACACGGGAAGGGCGAGAACCAAGGCTGAAACACCAGCTACAAAGCCGAGCAGCTGGCAAGCTGTTGTTCTGAGCAGGCTGGTGTTGTGCCCATCTCCGTATCTAGAAAGGTTCAATGTGTTCCTTCTGGAAGGCCGAGAGAAACTAAATATAGCAGCATGCTACCAGCAAGCAGATAAACTGGCATGGCTTCCAGCTACCCGAGAGCTCCATCCCTCACTTCGCAGGCCACTCCCAGAGCTCCAATCCCTTCTCTTGTTTGGGGACAACGTGCCATAAGGGGGCACCTTCAGTTCTACTTACATGGAGAATGGCATACACAAACTTTAGGATGGAGATAATGCAGTAAGACCCCTGATCCTCCTCTTTTGGCCCACTCGGGGGGATCATCTGGCTCCTTCATGTTGTTTTTTATTAAGCCTGACATCCGCTTGCAAACAGGAGGTAGCATCCTCACTTTGTGTGGCAGGAGCCAAGGCCAGGCCTCTTACAACAACTGCCTCTTAGCAGAGCAGAAACACCATCCAAGAGCATCTGCTCTGTTTTAACCTCTGCCCTTTAAGGAAGACTCAGAAAGTGGAAAAAAAAACCCCATCAACAAAAAAACCCCTTCTAGCTGCAGACTAGCTTTGCTGGTTTCTATGAGGCTGGATTTTACGGCAAAGCTTTTCAATATGGAAAAGGCCTTGGGGAGAGGCTGTTCACCTCCGGGCTTCTGAATGGCGTCTCTGCCACTAAGGGCCCAGGGACATTGTGTTTTAAGCAGCAACCCTGAAGACAGACCCCGATTTGGACCAGGCTTTGAGATTTAGCTTAAAGGCATGCATGCTCCCAACACAAAAAAATGAGGTCAAAGAAGCTTCTTTTGAAAAAATAAATAGAGCAATAAAGCATTCTTCCAGATTAGCTTCACAGGGGATAAATCACTGAACAAATACAACCATCTTATCTCGCTGGCAAATGGTATGTTACAGTGTCCAGCTTTGCAGGAAACACGTTGGTTGGTCTGGAGAACAAACTGACTTCTCATTGTCTAGAAAAATGCTGCTCTTTACTTTTTACGAGATTTGTTTGTTTTCAAAGAAACCATATGATCTCTAAGCAGCGCCAAGCCTGCTCTGCCTCCTGCCTCTTGACGCTTTCCTGGACGCCTTGGGACCTCCTAGCAACCTCGTGGCAGAAACACAATCCATCTCCTTCCACCAGAAGGAGAACTTGTTTAAATCACGATCCCAGCTGCCCTCCTGCCATTCCCCAAATGATGCTGCAGCCACAGGACCCCAAACGCGCCAGGGCAAGGCGGTGAGGCAGGCAGGGCTTTCCCAGCACACGGAGGTAAAGCTTTCCCCAAACCCTTCATTTTCAGCCTCTGCGGTCAAACACTAACGCTAAGTTAAGCTAAGCTAGTGGGTGGTTACAGAAGCGTTGCTGGCTGCAGGTCCAGTGGCAGCTATGCCCCTCCAGGATTCTGGCACTGATTTATGACAAGCATGCTGATGCCTCCATTAGGCACAGCTTTCTCGGTTGACCCCTCTGCTCAGAGAGGCAGCCTCGACATTAAACTCCCATCAGCTTTCAGTACCGCTGACCTCATCCCCAAAACTTGCAGCGATGTTTTACATCAGCCGGGGCCGACACATTCCATTAATGCTCCTCCGACTCGGGGAAACATCTGCTCTGTTTACACTGGTAGCAGCACGGAGATCACTTAAGCATCACCTCTGCTCCCCAGGACTACGGCGAGAGGAGTAGCCACACACGGGCCAGGCCCTGGACCTCCCGACCCCACGACCTGGCCATTAGTTATGTGAGAGGGCAGAGGTTGCTCAAACCATCAAGGTGCAGGGGAGGTGTTACGCAGTAGTAGAGAAAGTGGTTTCCTTCAGGGCAGAAGCGCAAGGTGTGTTTCTGCTGACTCCAGCTGAAGATGAGCAGGCTGACTGGAAATAAGGAAGGATTAAAGAATGCCAGAAAATAATTCTTTTTTCTAAACCAAATAGTTTCACAGATTCATCTGTTCAGGCAGAGATTCAGTGAGTATGGCTGACAAATGCAGGTCAGAGCTCACACGTGGAGGGTCCCTCTCTCTGTGCCACCTCTCCCAACACATATCTCCAGGGTGCCGGGTGTCAAATCCACCCTTGCTCCCTCTGGCTCCATGACCAGGGCAGGGGTAGCTACAGGGCAGCTCTTCCCACAGCAATGAGGAGGGACCGGATACCTATCTGAAAGCAAAATTCTCCCAAAACAACCCCCCCAGCAGCCCAAATGCACCCCAGCTGTGCTGGTAAGCTTGTACCCCACAGCTTACCAGCAGCTACCAGCTTCTTACTGGGAAAACCTGACAGCTCTGAAATATCTGTTCACGCTGGGATGCTCATCTACGAGTACCACGTGTGGGATGGGTATGGCAAGCCTCCACCAGATCAAGCGGACGCTACTACCTCTTTTCCCAAGGATTTGTGACAGCTAGGACCTCCAGAAGGCAAACCTCTAAAAAACACTTGTTGCTCCTCTTGTTCCAGGGTTTGATGTGCATTAAATTAACCCCCAACACCTCCGGTTCCTGCTGGAAGCTTTCTTTTCTATTAGCCATCTAGTCAAGGCTGCAGTTGCTAACAAGCCCATGAGGACACATAAAAACCTACAGTAGCCTTGGAATATTTGACAGCATCTGTCACAAATGGAGACAGAGTGTGCCACATATGGGGACATTCAGCAAGGGTCGTAGGTTTTTACTCTAACAAAGTCAGGAACACAACTGGCTGCTCCCATTGCTGATAATTTTGCTGGTTCATGGATTTGCTGCACTTTAGATTTTTGCCCTTTTACAGAGCTTGATGAAAAAACAGTAGAAGAGGAAGAAGTCGGCACTGAATGAGACAATTCAAATTGTCCCTTTCCAGTTCCTTAATTCACATGTTAGGGGACAACCACAGCTGGGAATTTGAATCTCTGGAGCAATTAAAGAAAATTAAATTCAGGGAATTAGGCCTTATGCACTCAAAGCTTCATTAACCCTGTTGCCTTTTAATTAAATACGTGCACAGGAAATTTTGGACAGCAAAAGCATTTGCCTTACTGACAATGCTCAGTTTTAATGGCAAATCAGTACTTGCTTTAAAAAAAAAAAAAAAAAAAGAATACAGAGATGGAGCCAAGTCCAAGTTTGCGGTAACTCAGTTTTAATGGCAAATAAGTTCTTGCTTTAAAAAAAAAAAAAAAAGAGAATACTGTGGTTTTAAACTCCAGATCTGTCCAGCATCACAATGGCTTTATTAAATACATGGTAGAAGTTATTGCCACCTCACAGGAACATCTGCTCCCCCTCCAACACCCTGAGATGCACTAGCAAAGCTCTGCTTTGGGCTCACTTTAACAGGCAGCTCCCCCCCAGCACAGATAGAACATGAGCCATGATTTCAGAGCCCTACACTCGTTATGGTCAGTTAGAGAAATAAGGGTGGTTAGCTAGAGCAGGGTAGACTTTTCAGGCCACGGAGAAGAGATTAGAACAGCCAGCCTCTCTTTTAAATAGTGCTCTTCCTTACAAAAGGCTCGAGCAGGCGCCAAAGGCGGTGTGAGACTAGGGCAGCCTAAAGGATCATCTTTGAAAGGGGATATTGTCGAGTCTGCCCAGCCTAAACACCCGGCTCGCTTTGGGCAAGTTACCATCTGACTTGCGAGGGAGTCACGCTGCTCCTGGGCCAGCCCCCCACCTTTGTCCAGAATATAAATGAAGTCACCAGTTTATCTGGATGTGCCACCGCCTCGCAGCGACTGAGCACAAAGTGCTTTGATCCTTCCTCCCAGTCATCCCAAAGCAGCAGCACCCAGCTGATGCACGCGCAGGAGATCACGTGTACTGGGACCAGCAGCACAGGGAGGGAAGAAACCTTCCCCCTGTCGCCAAGAGATTCCTGCCACCTTGAGCCGACCATCTCACCCAGAGACGTGCTCTCGTACCCTGTCACCAGCAAGCAAATTGATACCTCTGGGAGACATCAGACCTCGGTTTGTCTTGTTTCTTTGAAAGCATCTTTTTGGGAGAGGGACTCCAGTCTTCTCCCAGCACACGCTGATCAACCTTCTATCTGTGTTTTACTGCTGACCTGCGTATTTCAGCTGTTTTAACTAAGTCAGAGGAGAGCGCGTGCCTTTAAAGACATCGCTTTATCTGTTGCTCACCATAAGCGCTGATGCATTTCACAGTAAACGACACTTCCCTCTTCACACTTGCCCTTCGCTCAAGGAGTGAGCGAATGCCGCAGCACAACTGGCCACGCGAGGCCTCCAAAGGATGCCCGGTCCCCAGGCAGATGCTCTGCCCAACCGAGTGAAGAGGCACAGCCCCATTAACCAGACACAGGCAATTCCTTCTGCTTACAGCAGCCAGCGACTCACAGGTTAATTGTGGCATCCCCAAAATAACGATCTCGTTCTGATTTCACAGCAGCCATATTGCCTTCTGACACAGAGCAAGGAGAGCTCTTTGCTGCTGTAGGATGCCCTTGGAACTACCAAGGACTGTTTGAGCACATCGAGCATGACAGGCTCTCACTGCACGCAGAAATACAGGCAGCCACTGATGTTTCCTCAGTCTTTGACATCAACAAGGGAAGGTGCTTCCTACTACCGCACCAGCGATGAAGAGCACATGAATTTTGTGATGCTTGAAGTGCTGCCAGGCAGAACACAACGTACCACCCCATTCCTCCACTCCTGGAAAGCACAGGTCCATTAACCTTCTGTGGGGTGCGAGAGGGTCTCCCCACCTGCATGGAGCAAATAAGTGAGGAGGACGTGCACGGTGAACGCGCACAGGTTCACTGCCGGGGGCAGGAGGCCAGCTGCAATGCAAACCTGCTCGTACAGAGCTCTGCTCCCCCGTTCTGACGCTATCAGTTTAGGATGACAACATTTCCTGACCCAGTTTCTATCTTGCTCCTCATTCCTCTGCTGCAAGTAGTAATTAGTAATGTCAGTGTTCTGGCTGGATTGCTATAGTCCCATTAATAATGCAAGAGTAGTAACAGAGAGCAAGCAGAAGAAAAGAGCTGTGAAGGTTAAAAGCAATAAGAGAATGCATTTTGGGGGGCATTGAAAGGGAAGGGAGGAGAGGAGAAATGCTGGCCTAGTGAGATTATAAACCTTACACTTCAAAACAGACCATTCCTTTCAGGTGGAAGTGGTGTGTCAGTCATGGCTAATTAGAAGATAATACGCAAATAAGAATGACACAGAGTTGATTTTTAGTAAATTAGAAGAAAATTTCAGTTTCACCTTCCTTTCTGCCTCTAAACTTGCTGCCTCACCACTCCATGTTTCTCTATTACTCAAGTTTCAGAGGTCAGTGGTAACCTGGCATCTGACACATGACACGCTGGAGTTTCCTCTCTCCAGAGGAACTTCTGCAGAGACCAGCCCGTACCTGCCCATCTACACCAAACCTTGAACACCAGTAATAAGCTGCTCCTGGGGCACCATAACCTGAGGCTCTGCTGAAGCTGTTTACGACGTGTGCTCTGAGCCAAAATAGTGCTGGACTAGAGCGGATAATCCAGCATCTTGCTGTGCTTCCCAGCCCAGGGAGTCTTTTCCAGCACGGGTAGCAAGTCCCTCAACGGCAATAGCTTCACCACCACAGCAGGCACACGAGCCTCCTCATAGCACTGAATAAAGCTGCTGGAGCTGCATCCTCAACTGCCCCACCTAGAAACTGGTTTGGTGGTTTTTTTTAATCTCTTTTCCTGCCAAGTCCAGCACAGAAACAAAAGTGATAAAGGAACCTACGGTTTAGTGTCGATTCCTCGGCTGTTTCTGTTGCTGAATGAAAACTCACATGGACAGTGGAAGGGTTGAACTGCCTCCTGCACACCAGGAAGATAGCTTGTTTGGGGCTCACTCTGGTCCAGGGGCTGGTGGCCCCTTATTTTCCGGATTTACAAGACATGTGAACTAAGTTTTAAAGGTCATTTCATCGAGCCGACCAGCTACACTTCCTTCTCTCCATGTTTGGCATTTACAGCTTCCTACATGGCACCAAGCCCCTTGTTAGTGGTGAGGTACGAAACAAAACAAAGCACGCGCTCTTTCCATTAGCCGACGTCACACACATCTCTCCCTCTTGTAATATAAATTCCAATGTATCAGTTATCAATGTTATTATTTAACTGCAGCACAGCTCTCTCCATCCCTTCAGAGAACTGCTCCACAGTCCTCCAGTGGGGAGGGCACAGGTGACCACCCAGAAGGGATAAAAAACCAGCAAGGTCATTGAGCTGAGCTCACCAACAAGCGGCAAAGGAGGGGAAAACCCCCCACAACTGGAAGGATCAGCTCCAGAACTGCATTGCTTTGTCAAAGCGACCTTTCAAGTATCACTTCCTCGGCAGGGAGGAAGTGAGAGGAGCTAGAGGTTCTCCAACACAAACAGCTTCCCCTCCACGACAGTGATATAAAAGGACGGGTGTTTTCATAAAGAAAAAAAAAAGAAGAAAGGAAAGAGGGCCAGCCCTGAGCATGCTGTGACCAAATTAGGAAACAAACTCTACTGACAGCCTCCAAAATGGACATGGTCTGCAGCAGCCCTGTGTTAGCTCAGGAAGTCTGGTGACTGTGTCATTTGCTGAAATCTGTTTATGTGCAAACAGAAAGGAGAAGCAAAACACCTCCTGGTGCTATGCAGGCCAGGTTAGGCCATCTCGGCGCTCTGGCCCGGAGGAGCCAGTCGTCAGCTGCCCTGACACAATCCTGTTCAAAACCTCCACTGATGACTCAAGCCCCTCCAGTGACAGCGCTAAGGTACAGCGGGGTGAGGTGTACGCAAAGAGTCGGGGGTTAAGAGCATTTTTTAAGTGGCTGGCTGTGGCAGATGAAGCTGAGGTTAGAGATCAGTGATTACTACGACAGGAATGTGAGGGGGAGGAAAGCGAGGGAAGATGGAGCTTCTTGAGTAAGGCCAGAACAATGTTTTTAATTTGGCTTGGGAACAGCCTTTTTCCATCCTCTCCAGCCTCCATTTCCACTGCAGCAGCGAAACAAAGCGAGGGAAGCTGGAGCTTCTTGAGTAAGGCCAGAACAATGTTTTTAATTTGGTTTGGGAACAGCCTTTTTCCATCCTCTCCAGCCTCCATTTCCACTGCAGCAGCGAAACAATAACCCTGCTCCAATGCTCTGCAAATTCAAGTAGCACCGGGCAGAGATTTAATCTTCACCTCACCCCTGCTGCCGTGGAGGGTTCCTGTACTGAGCTCCCACAGGGAGCTGGGTGCCATCGCTACCTGTTGCGAGGTCAGACAAGTGACAGAGGCAAAGTTACTTCACTGTTTAAAATGGAACAAATCAAGCAAACTGAGCACTCTGGTCCGTACAGAGAGTGGGGTTCTCCCTGATGTTCAGGTGATCATGATACGTTACCCCCATCTTGTTCCCTGGGAGAAATGGAAGGACACATCTCCTCCCTCTCCCTTTCAAAGGGACCCAAGGAGGAAAAGGCAAAGCTTACAGCTCAGCTCAGCCTGCAGTAGGTCTCAGCCTCTGCTCCACCCTCAGCACAGCTACAACCCTCCCAGCCCCAGCAGTGTGGCTAGAGGACCACTCCAGCAACTTGTCACAAGGACCTTTCACATGCCAGAACCACCCGCCTGGGGTGCTCTTATCCAGCCTCCGGTGGAGTCCACCAGCTTCTCTCAGACACCGTCATCGCACATCTGCACTGACCACCACGGGTTTGCAGCTGCTCCCAGTGACTCCTTTGCCTAACTGGTGGCAGGCTGTGCTCAGGGAGAGGTGAAACAAGACTGCTGGGGCTCAAGTTTCCAACCCCACACAAAGTGGTGTTCAGCTTGTTACCATCAGACCTTTCCTCGGCAAAGGACAAAGCTACTCAGGGAAGATAGTGCTGCCACCTCTTAGGAACCTGACAAAGAGCTATTCACTGGTCAGTAAACAGCAGGAGAATTGCCTTTTCCCTGAATGGATATTGCTATATAAGGCAGAAAGCAAGCACAGGAGTAAGCTTTGTTGCTTGAAATTGCACTGACTTACATGGTCTATTTTTAACAAGACTAGTTTGAGTTCCTGCTTTCAGCAGCTTTTTTTTTTCCCTCCCCTGTAAGAGGCCGATACCCCATTTAAACTGACCTCTTTCTTCAGGTCCATTTCCAGGCTGGGCTTCGCCCTCTCCTCTGTCAGACTCATTTATCAAGTGAAGCATTTCCACATACCACTGCATAAATAGACTTGACCTTGTAAAAGAGGCAGCACCTGAGCTCCCACTGATGGAGGCTCTCCATCCCACTGCAGCAATGAACCCAGCCCACTGTTACCCTCTTTCCCGGTGAGATATTCTCAGAGCTCCCACAGCCCCTTCCTGCATGTCCCCAGGAAGGGTGGCAGGTACATAGACAAGGCAAGGAGTGATCTGGGGCTGATCACTGTGCCTCGTCTCTGGAAACTACTGCTGGCACCACTCAAGTCTTGTAACTGCTCCCAGCCAAGACCAATCAGACACCAAAAATCAAGCTATAGGAGCACCTCCAGAGGGAACAACTCACTCCTGGTCCCTGGCTTTCCTAGATGCTCCCTCTCAGCCAGGGAGCAAGCTGTGGGCATGCACTGTCCAGCTTCCAGGGAAGCAAGGAGAGCTCTGGCAGGTGGCTTTCCCTTGTAGCCCCCCACTAAAAGATAAGTAGCTTGCCCAGCATAAAGCTGGGGATGAGAAGATCTCCTGACTCTCAGCATTCCCCATACAGCTTTAACCCTACATGTCTTGATGGCACAAACCACGTGGTTTAGGTTCCTCCTACACAGGACTGTACTTTTAAGGCTTTGTTGTAGCAGGAGCACTCTCCTGTTACTTATCTTCCTCTAGAACTTGGCAATAAAATCGACCGGGGCGTTACCTGCCTCCTACAATCACCTCAACCCCACCTTTGCCCTTGGTCCCTCCCTCCTGCCCATCCCTTAGAGGAGTGATACGGAAATCACCGGCGCTGCTGTCGATAGCATCGCTGCTTGCCCTGCCTGCAGCACAGAGCACCGCTGCTGCAGACGAGTCTCAATGTCCTTTTATGGAAGAAAAATGAAAATCGCCTGCCCAGCCGTGGAGCGCCTCAGAGCCAAGCCGAGATGACAGACGGAAACTTGCCATTTGTTGTGGTTTTGGCAGTAACGGAGTGGAGTGTGTTCCCATGTGCACCGCTCATTTAAAAAGGGTGCAGTGAAGGCACTGAGCTGGAGGAGAAAGCAGAGAGCTCCGGAGCCAGAGGTTTCAAGGATGAAGTGCTGAGGAGGAAGATGGCAGAGTCCTGAAAAGATGGCTTAGACCTGGACAGCCTGCCGGCCTGGACAAGTGGGAGATGGGCAAAAGCATACGCAGGCATGAGCACTTCATTTCCAGACTCCCAGTAAGACACACAGCACGGTCTTCCCCATCCCATTTCCCTTTCTTCCTCATCTTAAGAAGTTCTGCTAAGCTGCGTTCCCACAGACACAGGAGGATGGGGCTTTAAATGCAGGAGTTGGGCCTTGAGGTCATTGCCACCAGAAAGAACTTGCAGGGGTCTGCCATCAGCAAGTGCCACCTTTGGCCCCGCTGTCCACTAAAGCTGGGGGGCCAAGCATTAAGTGACAATCAAATCCAAATAAACAGACTTGGGGAAAAGCATACAGAGAACAGGAACAAGACAGAGAATGAGAGGGGGCCACAGGACCATCAAAATATTTGCGCTGCTCTCAGGAAGCTGAATGACACAGCAGCCTTCAACAGCTGGGAAAACATGTTGCAAAACAAGGAGAATTAAGTAATTCCTCATCTGCACATCCTACTCTGAGGCATTTTGGACAAGCTCAATTTCTCCAACCAGAACAATTTTTTTTTCCATGTTGCACATGCACCCTAAATCTTCACGTAGTTTCAGCTTAAGACCACAGCACATCTGGAGTCAGACAGGGCAGCAATGGGCCAGCCTCTAGCCCAGAACGGGCGCTGTGGTATGTGTCGGATGACATCCTTGGAAGGCTGTGTCATCCCAAACACATCCTCTGTTGCTGGGACCTTGATCACACCAACATTTCCCCTTGCACCCTATAAAACACTTGTAACTGGATGGGAGGTGGCTGGGGCTGCCTTGTTCCCTACTCTGACTCGGAAGCAGCTGCCCACGACCGTACCAGGTACAGGATCTCAGGCAGTGCAGTACATCCCTCAGCTCCTTCTGTAACTTTTAAGCCTTGTTGATCCCACAGCAATGGATTTTAGCGAGGCCACTCACGTCAGAGCTGCTGCAAACCATACAGGGCAACTTACGCTTATTAGCATCGGTTGTGGTCGCGGCGTTAGCACCCTGCTAAGAGAAGCCATGTTTGGACACAGCTTGCTAGGCAGAGCTCTGCACAAGCTTAAACCTGTCTCGCTTCCAACAGAAAATGAAGGTTAAAAGCAGCTGGGTGCATCTGTTCCCAGCCAGCACCTTGTAATCAGCCCTGAGACATTCTGGCAGCTTAAAAAGAAGTCCCCTAAAACAACAAATCTCAGTCCTGCAAATTAAAAGCACTGCTGTGGCCAGAGAGCCTAACCTGAAGACAAAAAGGCAAGAGTGGAGATTTTATCCATCTGACACAGGCACATCAAAGCTCATTTTTCCAGTGCAACAGTTCGGAGGCCCAGCAGCCAAACCCTCTCCCCAAACACAGCCTCATTAACAGGGTGCACAAAGGAGCCCTGGACAAGGAGGGCAGCTGCCCAGGCTGAGGGCAACATGATTTGGCACCACGCAGCCGTGTGCCATCACCTCTTCACCTCCAGCCAGCACCAAGGCAGACAACAACTCCGGACAATAATGTGGCAACATTAAGCTACATAAAGGAGTTTTAAGGAAAAGTCTTGGAAATGTAAGTCTCTGCAATGTGGCCTGGCTATGAAATGAGTGTTTTGAGCTCTCCAGCGCTGGAGGGATATGGCTGCTCCATGCATGTATTATTTCCATGGCAACAGCAGCTTTCACCTCCCTGTCTCTTCGCTGGCTGAAAGCCCTGCAGTGCTTTGTGCTGAGACTGCAAAGAGGGGAGACGATCTCCCCCACCCGCAACAGGGCGCTGGGGACAGCAGCAAGCAGCCTGGGAACAAAAGCCTTGTCTTCAACAGTCTGGGGAGGAGGGAGGCAGGGCAGAAAGGATGAACTTCCTTTTCTGGTGGGAGACAGTGCTTCCCCCAACGCAAAGAAGTGCTCACTCACTCCCCAGTGCTGCACGAGTCCACAAGCAATACACGCCTCTCCTAGCTGTACCAGAATTGCCAGCTTTGGAACACGCATCATTAGAGATGAGAAATTCAAGTGGCGCTTTCACACAGGGACCCCTGTGCTCAATAAGATGGAGGTTGACCAAGCAGGCTGGCAAGTCCTCCTGTCACCAGGAAGCCTGGCTCCACACTTGGTCAGCAACCAGAGAGCAAAACCTCAAAACTCAGGCAGGTCCAAGCAAAAGCTGTCTCTCTGCAGACTGAGCACACACAGAATACATCCATAGGGTGGCTTGGATGGTATTTTTCCTTAGCTAATTAAGCTTTTCCTCCGCCCTGCAGCTCCTCATATTAAGATTCAAGCCCTGGCCACCTCACCAGGAGGCAAACTTCACACCCCACAGCTGGAGCCACAGTGGCCCTGGCAGATGGTGCAGGCTCATCTACATGCTCCCCGTGCAGCCGTCCAGGCACGGAAGGTGACCAGTAGCTCTGCCCATTGCTCAGGTTCCAATTAGCCACATCTTGGTCCCTGCAAGGTGCAAATTAACGGAACTGCCGGTGAGATGCATAAGCAGTGACCTGGGCATGCCTAGAGTTGTTCTTCTTGAGCCCAGCATACAGATACTCAGCCAAAATGAAGGCTTCCAGCTGGTTCCCATCACTTTACAACACACCCAGAGCTGGCCCAAACATGGATCAAGCAAGATCTCTGCAAGATTTAAAGGAAAGCCCGACAGTATCAACATGAACTCTCAAAGCAAGACAAAGGATGCAGGTGATGGAGCACAGAAATACAACAGGTCCACCATCTGGTCCTCCTCTCCCCACCCCTGAAGAGCCTTGAGGTTTCAGCAGAGGCACATTTTGACCTTTCCCTCTCCACACTTCCCCTCGCTCTAGGTTCAGCTGTGCAAGTGCAGTCCTTCCAAGCAGAGAGGGACTCCTTCCAGGATCAGTCATCTGGCAGTGAGGCTGCCAGAGGCACTGCTAGCAGAGCCAGTGCATCCTTTCCAATCTCTGCAAAGCTCCCAAGATTGCTCTCTCCTCCCTAAGGGCAACGGTTTCCTGCAAGAAGAGCATTAACTGAAATTCTTCACTCCTGAGAGAGCAAGATAGCAGGGATATGGAGGACCACTGCAGCCGACACTGTGAGGCACCACCACATCCTGCTCTCCGAATTCCTCACCCTCGACTTCAAATCCTAAAGTTGTTCAAGACTTCTAAGAGCAGCACAAAGCTACTCAGCAGATTTTCAGCTCATGAATCAACACAAGCTGTCCAGGAAACCAGAAATCCAGCCCACTGGAATGCTGGAACCCCAGGGAGGGGGGACAGGCAGTGTGCTAGGAAGGAAATGAAACAGCAAACCAGAAGGAAAGGAACATTTCAGCACTGACCTTCTTACCACAGTTACTGTTCTGCATTACACATTTTAGGGAAAAAAGCAACTTCAATTCATTTTGCACACTGAAGCGTTCACGTTCTTCAAGGCTGCATTTTGTTCTATGCTGCTGACATGTACTTTTTGAAAACAACTCGGGTTTTGCAAATACAGTAAGAAAAAAGATTGTGATTGAAATGTGATTCAACATTGCCACCTAGTGACAAGCGAACCTCCTCGCTCACCACACTTGGGACAATCCATCAGAATTACCTTTCCTTCCCAAATGCCAGAGGTAAATGCTAGAAAAAGCTATCTGGAGATTAGAGATCTAAAGCACAACTGTGCATCTTTGATAAGCAGCTTTCCCCGCCACTAAGTTCAATTGTCACCACAGAATGCAGCAGCTTCAACTCCTCCAGACAACAGAACTTGACTGCTTATGGATTTCTCAATAGCAGCAAAGGGTGGTGAAACATCAACACGAGGACCCAAAGCTGTGGCAGCCACAAGCAAAAGGTGGAATTTCTAGAGGAATTTCAGTGATTTGCAGAAATCTCTGTTGGGGGACAGGCGGTTCCCTGAGTATTGCACGAGAACTCATTGTTGTGGCTAAAGTTACGCAAGACTTCAGCTTCAGTGCTGAACACTGATCCTGTACTTGGCTCACTGGCACCAGACGGGGCTCTGCATCCCCTCAGGAGACTGGGAAACACATTTCTACACTTCTGTTTTTCCCCAGAACAGATGATGCAGAAGCAGCAAGTTTTCCCCACTCCATCCCCCCATCGATGGTTCTCCTGTTATGGCTATTAGCAAACTTTGAGAGAAGGACAAAGATCTTCTGCCCTGCCCACACTTCAGGGAGCTCTTCCCACAATTTTTTTGTGACTTCCAACTGAATTTGTATTCAGACGACAGCATAAAAGAAAAATGTGGATGCTAATTCTCTTAAGGATGGCACGTAAGGTTGTTTCAGCTCATTCTCCAGCAGTTTCATTGATAAAGGATTACAGTTTGGTTTTATGCCTTTAGAACACCCAGATCCTGTTCACCTAAAACATTTCTGTATAGGTAAGATGTCAACCTAAGGCATCCATCAGCTTTTTTTAGCCAACATCTTCCAAGGAAAGAAAGGAATACCACTGTCTTTATCAACAGTGCCCTGAAATTCATCTGTTTGGCCACGCAGTTTTAGAGAACACCAGTAGGATCCAGCAAATACTCTCACTGCTGCTTCATGCAGCTACATTATTTATTCACCTGCTGCTGGGAAGTGTGAGTTGTCCTCCCAGCATTCATGCACAACACCCCAGAAGAGATCAAA
>NW_010388852.1:5744-19873 GCF_000710305.1 Buceros rhinoceros silvestris | reverse complement strand
CCGCTTCACATCGTTGTCCAGTAGAGCTGGGAAGTTACAGAACGGACACCTGCAGCCCAAAAGAAGATGCCATTAATGCAGAGTGCCAAACATATCTCTGCTGAAAGCGGATTTAGCCAGACAGCTACGCGGTAGTTAATAAGGCTGCCGAGCAAACGCTTGCTGCCGGGATGTGCCGACTACTGCCTTTTTTGCTCATATTTCTTCGATCGCTTCCCTGTTTGCAGTCAAAATATTATGTGCTCAGCACTGCTTTTGACCATGTAATTTAGAGGATCAGCACAGAGCTGGCAAGCAAGTCTTGGGGGAGATGAGTCTTCTGCATTTTAATCTGCTCCTAGTCAAAGGCAGACCAACCTGAATAAAAGCAGACCTGGGAAGGCAGAAGCCTGAATTTATAATACAGCTCTTTGAAAGCTCCCTATCTCATAGTCAGCACACATTTAGGGATTGAGGGAACAATTTTCTACAACAGTAAGTGCAGTCTGCATCCTCTGCTGGACACTCACCTGACAAGCTCATCTGCACAGGCAGCAGCCACCTCCTCCTCAGCTTTCCGTTCGTAGTACTTACAGAGGATGTTCTCTGGAAGCACTTTCTCCAGCTCGCTGGTGGGGAATGAACACGTGCAACTGCCTTCCATGCAGCTGAGCTCTGACTAGGGTTGGAAGGAGAGAGCTTGGGGTCAGTAGGATACTAACAAAAAGCAAGAACTCAGTACCTAGCCCATTCCCAAATAAACCAGCGGAGAGCCTTGCTTAGAGAGAATAGAGCTCAGGTCACCAGATGGTTGCCAGAGGGCGGGTTTGCCATGAAAAGAACAAGACTAGCTACACAGATCAGGCCTCAAATGCTGGACACGAAGATGCTGTTGATAGCTGGGATCACAGTACGCTCACTCCAAGCCCAGTCACCACAGAGTGGCCCGTTATTAGTGAATGGTCCCAGCTCACAAATGCCACGTTGCGTTCTTATCCATACAGTCATATAAAATACAGCTGCCAGCTTACCCGTTCACATGACATACAGATCCCAGAGCACAAAAGCATCCCACGAAATGATCACATATCAAGGCAAAAGCAGGTGAGAAAAGAACCTCAAAGCAGATTAGTGACTTGTTTATGGCTCAGCTCAGTACCAGGATAATTGCCAGCTAAGGTTACTAGTATGATAGGGGAAACAACCTCCAAATTAAGTTGGGATCACAGAGATATTGTGAAGGACAAACACTCTTAGCTAGGAGGTGACTGCCCAAGTCACAGATAAGAGTGTGTTCTCTGTGCAGACAGCACTGGTTTAAGTAGAAAATAAAAACCAGACCAGTGTTGTTACTGTGAATGCTGTAGAAAGTTTTCCTAATAGTCCAAGCTGCTAAGCGTAGAGCACAAAGGAGGGAGGTTAGCAACACTGGAATCCTCATCAACAAAGATCCACTGGGAGATTGTTGGCTTCACTAAACTGTGAGACCAACTTGTTAGGTTTGGATTACAAGCCACAATTCCATTCAAATTTTTCCTGGGAAGTGCGGTTACATCTGATTTAAGCAACACCACCAGGCAAACAGCAACATGAGCTCCTAAAATCAGTTTGCCCATTCTCCCCTGGGGAAATTTCCAGTCAGCAAAATTTCCCAGTTAGGAAATTCTTACCTTCCCAGAGCCAAAGACTGCCTCCTGAGCGTATTTAATCAGGCACTCCTTGCAGAACAAGTGGCCATCTGCACACTGAGTTAGCTCTTCAAACGCAAACTCCCCATAACAGCAGCGACACTCTATCATCTGACCGTCCTGCAGCCAGAAAGAGAGGTATTAGCACCATCATCATCGTCACATCAATAGCTATAGCAACAGGCAGACACACACAACTGCAAGCCATAATCAATGCCAGCATTAATTCTAAAAAAGAGCAACAGATACACACCGTTCCATTGCTCAAAACTCACTAAGCACAACCAGAAACTCAGTTTTCAGTCACTTGCTACCTATAGGTCCTGCTTGACAGGTTCCAAAAAGGTACAGAAGATATGGTGTTTATTAATTCTTAGCTCACAGGCAGAGAAGCGTCGTGGATGTGGGAAGCAGCAAAGGGTACACAGCATTCATGAGGGAGAAGCCAAGCTTCAGATCTGTTGTCCTCTAAGGGTGCATTTACCCATCTGCCTGGAGAGACCTTGTCTTGGCCTCTTCACTGCAGGGGGCAGAAGCTTGCCGCTGTTAGAAAGTGTGCCCACCACTTCAAAGGTCCAACATCTTCTCCAAAGTTTGAAGAGGAATGGGTATTGAGAACAAAGAGCTGCTGAACTGATCTCTCTCCCTCTTTGTTTAAAAAGAAAGACCTGATTTTCAGGTTTTTAAAGGAAGGCCTTGTCACCGGCACAGCTCCAACAGCAGCAAATCTGTTTTAAACAGCCATAATGGGGGTAGCAAGAGCAAACCTGGTACCGTTCCATTGCAATGTTTGTTCTGGCCAGTAAAAATACAAGCAGCAGCTGACTGACCTGCTTACTGCGCATCACGACAGGCATCGACACTGTCTTGCTGGACTCAGCTCTGGTCTACCTTCTCTAAAAGCCAGCCAACACACTACGCAGGCTTTGCCAGCTCAGCAAAACCAGCGCAGTGCAAACACAGCTTCAGAAAAGCTCCACTGCAGAAGCCAAAGCAGTCTGTGAAGTAGTAAGTGCAAAACTATCTAGGAACAAGCTGAACTCAACAGACCACATTCTGATATGGACTGACCTTCTGATACTGCTCCTCGTTCATCTGCAGAGCAAGGAGAAAGTCTGCGTGCTGTAAGAGACACAAGTGCATCTGTATTTACAGAATAAAGCAATTTTCCAGCCTCTACCCTCCCTACATTATCTCGAGACTTAGAAACCACCATAAAAGGCTCTCTGTCTGTTCACAACATCACTCAGCCCATCCTTCCAATCCATTAAGCTATTTATGATTCAGCTAAAACAGATGGGAGAAGCAAAGGCAGCAAGAACAAAGAACTGAATTCTGTATTACGGAGGGCTGCTGGCTCAGGTTTCCATGGGCAGAGATGATCTCACCCAATGGGCTCCTCCAGAGAAGGCCCCAAGGAACATTTGCTTTGTGTTTAAAAGGAGACACTATTCATCTGCCTAAGGGACAAGGATCTTTAAGAAGCTCCTTTAAAAAGGACTGTAGGAGCAGAGCTGTGTATTCAGTCTTCCCTCAGACCACAAGGGGAAGGCAACACACCAGGGCATTGGAGGGTTCCTCTTTGAAACACATGGTCCTCGGCACAGGACAAGATGTTCTGGAGACACAGTACTGCCAACTGGGGGAAGGCAGAGTGAGTGGACAGACTGCCTTGGGCCTGGTCATTATTCACCACCAACACTGAGCTGCAATTACAAACACTAAAGCAGCAGAGAGGCCTGCTAACAATTAGAGGAAAGAATTAATTAGTAAAGCTTTCACTACTTTGTAGGAAAAAAGCCCACAACAGTGTTTGGAAAAGTAGCAGCTCCATATTTAAGTACATATGAAACTGTGCTTGGCTTTTTTCCTTCAAAAATGAGTTACTTGGGAAGAAAGCTACTTGATAACGAGTAGTAAAGGAGCAAAGGAAGTCAGTTATTCAACATTTTGTTCAGTGTTTGAATTTCTCTAAAGAGGCAGATTTCCATGTTTGGGGTCACCACGAGATCAAAGCAGCTACTACCACTCACCTCTGCCATCTCTTTAACTTTCTGCTCATAGAATTCCTGCTCCAGTAGCACCGGTGGGAGAAGAGAGAGCTTGTCATAGGACCTCCAGTGCCGTCTTTTATTCTCCAGGAAGAACATACGTTTCTCAATTTTCACATCCCCTAAAGCAGAATTAAAGGCACCAGAAATGAGATGGAGCAGCCAGAACAAAGCTTAACTCCTCCTTCCCCCACACACCACCAGCTGTGTGACTTCAGCATCTCAAACAGCCCCGCACCAAGCTGAGTACTAACGAAGAGCATCTCCAAAACAGACCCCAGACAGAGACAGAAACTGCCTGGTTTGGGACCACATCCCTTTTAAGAACAGTACCTTCTGCTGCACACCAGCTCTGTTTACAGGAACGATGCAGAGAGCACAATACCTACAGCTTGGAATTTACCTTGCTCAAATTTGAAGTCTATGTATGAATACTGATTCATTTCTTTCCTCCTTTTTCGTTTCCCACTGGTTTCGGGAGACAGCTCCTGCCATTTTTTGATAGCATCTGAAAAGGCCTAGAAAACAACATAGACACTTAAATCCTGCCAGTTCCTGGAAGAAAGCAGAAGCACCTACTTCAAATTGAAGCACAGCACAAACGTGTACAAGACTGATCCAGAACGGGAAAGCCCAACACCCCATCTAGAACAAGTAAACTTCTTTCCTTTCTCACTGTGTTGCTTTAGGTTACTCCTAAAGCAATCAATCCATAAAAATAAAACAGCTGAACGATACTTCACAACACCTCAGTTATTAACTCTGCTACAGCTGCGGTCCACCCTGCTGCAACAAAGTTGCTTTGGCTTTTTTGTTGTTGGATTTGTTTAATTTAAAAACAAATGAAGCTCAACTACTCAGTGCTCAGTCAAGGAAGTGAAGAGACACGGAGGTTTTGTTTTAGTTAAGTCCTGGAATAGTAGAGAAAGAAGCTCAAGCAAGAGGAGTGTATCAAAGGAGTAGATCCGAGTTAAAAGCTCGAAGCCACATGAACATTCAGTTTGTTGATACTTTAAACAAGTGTTTTGCAGCTCTGTTACAGTGAAACTCTTTCACAATGAATATAGGACTCATTCCACAAGTCATAAGAAGAAACAGGACAGTGACGTGGGCTTCTTTTCAATTACATGCAGTCAGTTAACTAATAGCAGCAGTTAAATATTTTAAGATTTAGCTAAATGTCTGGGCTTTATAGGCAATTATACCGCACTTCAGCGGTGAGGTACAGGAGTTCCCAGTTTAATGTATCACCCACCATCGACCAGCCAGCGCTTCCCCTGCTCTCCTATTAGAGAAAAGTAAAAACTTCCTGCCGCCTCCCATCCGGCCAATAAATTTTGCAAGTCTTTACTAAATGGATTAATCCTTCTTAAAAGAAAAGGAAGGTTCTTAAAAGCTCATAAGCACACGCTAGCAGACGGTTCAGTAAGGCAAGAGACATCGCACTGCTCTCCACAGAGGTGGGAGGTGACCCTAGGAAAGAAAACAGACTTGAACTGGAGAACCTTTCGTGTGATTGCATAGTGTCCCTTGAGTTCGTGTAGTGCCCACTTAATGTCCTGGCTGCTGAGCATTTTGAAGTCTGCCATGAGGAGGTCGGCTGCCTGGATAAAGCACCGCTGGTCAAGCGGGGCAAGTTTGGAGAAGTCGAAGTAGTCCACTTTAGGCACCTAAGGAGAAAATGAGGAAGATATAAAAAGGCTGCTAGAAATACGCTTGAGAACAGCCCAAACCATGCTTTCCATGATCAGGACCTTCTGCAAGACCACTCGAAATGCAAGTGGCATGGCTCAGAGCCATAACCTTCAGCTCAGAGCGCAGCACTGCTGTGAAGCCTACTGGTCCACATGCTTCTGTGGTTAACCCTCCCTGAGCTGCAGCTCTGCTCCTAGCAGGACCCACGAGGCAGCAAGGACAGGATAAATTTAGGTTACTATAAAGGGTGAAAAACTTTACTGGTACAAGGTCAAGCAATAGTCTCAAGAATATTCAACATTTCTTTCTCTCAGGCCACACGCAGCTATTTCAACATACTCAAAGTGGCTCAGCAAGAATATTTTGTCAAACGGACTTGAAAAAAACCAAAAAACCAAAAAATTAAGAGGCTGTAGGGAGATTTGCAGTTTGGAGGCTTCAAGGCAATGCCTAAAGGCCATACAAGAGAGACCTCAGGGTCAAGTGTCTTCATGTGATGGAATGACCATGAATTCTTGTATCAGTTCTCAAAACAAACACTTCAGGGGGAGCTGACGGGCAAGGCAAAGGGTCTTGCTGAAGGCAAGAGACTGACACAGTGCAGCTATGCAACAGCAAAAAAGAAAAGTCTTGCAAGTCATCTTGCGAGTGATTAATTATTGCTATTTAACACCATCTTAAATGCACCCAGAGGCCTCAACCAGCACCCTACAAAGGGGCACCAACAGAACCAGACATCCCAAGGCCACTCGGGTTGAACAGGATGGCCGAGAGGCACGCTGAAGAGGAGGATGCTCTCACTTGCCTTTGTTTCATCTTGGCTGGCAAGCAGGCTGCTGCTGGGATTTAAAACGACTCTGCCTTCCTTCTTTGGGTAATCTGGATTTTCCAGAAGAAAGTTACAAAGTCTGAAAAGATAAATATAGTTACTTCAGGGTTTGGGAGCTCGAGTTCATTCCTCACTTGTGCAGTTTTTATATCCTGTAATTATGAGGCTCGGCAGGCAAGCCACAGCCTGCCCTGGAAGAACCAAGGGAGGTCCTAGACTAGAGCAAACCACATGGAAATAACAGAGAATTAAGTAAAGAATGATCAGCTGTATGAGCAAGTAGATTTGTCCTTCAATCACATTCACACACGTGAAACTTGTATGAGTAAGCTACTAACCAGCCTACACCTCTCCATGCCAGAGGGGAAGAATCAGGCTCACTGCCCCACTTGCACCCACGGGTGAAAACACCTACAGTGGTGCCTCCCTTGAGCACGTGTCAAATCCTGCACCACTAAGAGTTAGGGTGCACTAACCTTCTGCTACTCTGGAATTATGAAGACCATACAAGAGCAGTCACAATACTAGTATTAAAGTTGGCTGTCACCTACTGCAGCTAACACAAATGCATCTGTGGAAAAAGCAGCATAGAAACGTCCCCCAAAAGGCTGATGTCTTTCTCAGCAAAAGATTACAGACTCCACCTTGAACTGAAGCCTCCAGTCTTGATCTACTTTCGTATTAGAGCAGAGACACAAATGGGTTTAAACTGCGTTGACATACAAAATGTACTCTGAGTACAGGTTTCATTGTAATAAATCTTGAGATCACACCAGCATTGTCCACCTTCACTAGAAGCTGGTCTAGTGATAACAGCCCTTAGAAAATAATCACTAAAATGCTGAAAATATTGCATACTGGCTGGTAAATGCGGCGTGCATCATTTTGTCCTGTCCCAAACAATCATAACTCTCTTAATTGAGTATTTCAGCTTAGAAAAGCCTCTAGCAAGTAGTTTCAGAATACCCCGTGGCCAGAGATCCACAGACGCTTCAGAACCCTTTCGAAAGGGAAGCTTGCTGCAGGCTCTGTCCAAATCAGACTTTCACGGCTTATTCTCAACCACCACTAACCAGCTGCACTAGCTGGGTCAAGTCACAGAAGCGTTCCTCAGTTTCCCCAGCCGCAGCACAAACTCCCCCTGAAAGGAGCTGGACAAGCAATTAACATCTGTAAAACTTTCTGAAAGAGAAGGTGCTGGGTTGCAGCAAAGACATAATTGCAGCTAATTTACATTGCTGATGTCAGAAATCAGTCCCTAATTAAGAAATCTGAACTGGCTTGAAGCATTAACCCACTATCAAGGCATGATTCCTTCAGCCTCACTTTCACATTCAAAGCAGCGGCATTGCTCTTTGTTTAATCAGGTATTGACATACTGAGCCAGGAGCTTTGGACGGAGTGTGAATGCTTCTGCCCACAAAAGCTGAATAGATGATACCCTGCTAAGGGGAGCTCCCGCCTCTTACCTTTCACATGGCTGAAAGGTTTAAGACCCATCATTTTGAGAAACAACAGAATATCCTGGCATGTAGCATTTACTAGCTTCCAGCCTTCCCCCCTCCATCCCCATTATAAAAAAAAAAACAACTGTTTTAATCCAACAGAACAGGAACTTCAAGTGACTCAAGCCACAGCAGCTCAAACTCACGGTCCGAAGACGTTTAACCTGTCCTGCACACTCGGGGTTTTCAGAGATGTTACTCCTCAGTGTCTGACAATTAGTTAAGTGGGTCCCAACACACGCACACTCGCAGCGCTGTTCATTAATATCTGTGCCACAGGACACAGAGCCAGTTAAAAGCCTCATCCCTGCCCAAACCCAGCCACCCTTATTTATTATATTTCAAGCCTAATTCAGCTTGACACACCACGGAGATCAAAGGGACCCTGCCAGCAAGGCTGACCAGTGCTTTGACCCATTTGTTCTCACACAAAAGAGGCGGTGACAACTCAAAAGATAGTTTGGTTAAAGGAATAAAAATATGGAGAGGAAAATCTTTATCATCCAGTAAGTGGGTAACGCACCACTGAGCGTACACTGTAGATGGCCTACGGGGAAGCCCGTAAGCACCTTTTCATCTCACTGGGTCTGGGACACACAATAGGAGAGAAGAGGTTTCGGGAGCAAAAAGGGAAGGAAGACATTAAGACAAATAGAATCTTGGGATTTAATTCTATCAGGCTTCACTAAGTCCCCGCAGGACACAATAACGAGCTTTCTCGCCCAATCTGTGAGCAGGTCCTGCAGCCAGATGCCTGACTTCAACAGCCTGATGGCACTGAGGAAGGGCCCTACCCATCTTCCACACTCCCAACACAACCATCCCTGCCAAGGTGCAGCAGGTATGGGATGCAGGCATCTCAAAGCTTCTCTCATGCCGACCACACCAACATGGCAGGGAAAACACTTGGCAAAGACAAGAAAGAAGGTACAGTCTGATGACTTTCTACTCAAGAAGCTCTACTGTGGTGACATGACTTCACAACACAAGCAAAAGGAACAAAATAGGAAATCTATGTTCAATGGATGGGATCATTCTTAGTGCCTTGCCAGTTAACTTATTTATGGTCCAATAACTAATTCTAAGCCTCACACAAATACTGCTTAATTAGTGCCCTAGTTAACTGGAAAAGGCATTGGATTCATACAAGACAGAGTGAATAGTCTGGCAGCCAACACCTATTCTTCATTCTTGTATCACATAATAACTAGTTTCAACATGTTTGAGATAGTGGTGACAGCTGCAGAGAGGAGAGAGGGGCCACCTTGCACCAGGGACACGTCACGATTGATTTACTTTGAACCACGCTCCCCTCTGTGCTGCTGGTGCCAGCACACGCGATCCTTCGCTCTTCAGCTGTGCAAGCTTTACCCAAAAGGGTAGGAAGGGAGATGATGCAGCTTCTCAATAAGGTTAATGACATTTTAAAAAACTTTTGATTCTAACCTGACTCCCAGAGATACCCACATGATGAACACCAAGGTATGGAGCTGCTAACACAACTGGGAAAGCAACAGCCCTCACACTGATTTTCCACTCCTTTTATATCCTTCTTGGCTCTTGCTTCTGCTCAGTTTGACCAAAATCAGTCCCCCAACATGTATCTAGAATCAATCCCACCAGCTCTTCAATGTGTGTGTTCTAGTCAATCTGCAAAAAGCAACACGAGAGAACCCAAACAGTACCCACTGCTACTTGATTAAGTGAAGGGGATAAAGCCAACATCACGACACTAATAAGAGAGTCCAAATTAGGCCAGATTTACTTGGAAAAAGCCAAAAGCCAGTGAAACAAAGAGGTAGAAAACTACTTTCTCCAGCTCAAAATATCAACCCATCCTATGCTTTATAGATGTTATCTCAACACTTTAATCCTGACACTCACCGTTTTTAAGAACTCTAGTAATAGTTAAGAGGAGTATATATTATAGTTAAATAAAGTTATTAAATATAGTTAAATAAATATAGGAGTGTATATTATAGTTAAATATACATAGTATATTTAAATAAGCAAATGATCTTAAAAGCAGAGGAGCTACAGCACATCATCAGAATTAGAGAGGATTTAAGAAAAGCTCTGTTAGAAAGAAAAAACACTTCTCTGCTCTTTGGCACCATTAATGCAGAGCCTGCATATGCTCTCGAACAGCCTCGTTAGCAGGTGGGGAGATGGAAACGTGACTGCAGCCAGCCTGTGGTGTGATACCCCCTGGCTCTTAGCTCTGTACTTACACATTTAAGTCATAGCAGTTCTGGATGCTGATTAGCTCTTCAATATATTCCTTCTTCACATCTGGGAACCTTGCTTCCTACAGTAGGAAAAGCTAAAGGTTACACAGGTATTAGAGGAGCTGTGGAGCACAACCTAGCAACAGCACCAAAGGCAGAGATTTATAGGTAATTATAGGTAACAATATTTATAGATAATTATTTATTTGGTCCTGAGACAGAGGCCAAAATGGATTTCAGGAGATCATTCATATCCACCCAGCCTGCATCCTGCAAGCTGCTGGCTCTCTGTTGCTCCCCAGGGTGGTTGCTGACAGCTCTCTCTTGGAAGAGCAGGAGTAGTGATGGGAATGGCCAGAAGCAGCTGGCCTAACCAGTGATTCAGGCTGGCTGGAAAGAGGGGAGGCACGAAGGTATGGTCTACACCACAAGAAAAGCTAATATTTACCTTCAGACAGAAGATTAAGAGTTCTAGATTGTGTACTGAAACACAACATTCCAAAGCGAAAGGAAAAACCCAACACCACGTATACCCACCCAAAGCATCCAGCACACCAGCCACGAGACCAGAACAGGCAACACCTTCACGGGTACTTCTGTGGAAGCTCTCCCAGCATCAGCCACGGAGCCAAGAGCACCCTTCGCTGCTCCCCTGTGGGGTTTCTGTACAGGCAGTGCAGTCGATTGCACCAGATGGTATTTGGCTTTGATCTCTGCTCTGACTGGTCAGGGTTGTCAAGCAACTCAAGGGTATCTACTTGCCCATCTCAAAGCAAGCCACTGATCACCAAGGTCTTACTTGTAGGGTATGGGGGGAGTGGTGGTGTAAGATACACACACAGTAAAACAGGCTTGTTTGTAAAAAACATTCGATTTGTTTTTTAAATATACACCATGTCGCCCAAGCTGCTGAACGTCCTAAAGGCTGAGTTCCCTTCTTGGTGGTTCAGTTCCTGTAGCTACTGCCTCTCGTGCTAAGCTTCACAGAGTCAGAAAGGATTGTGTGGAGTTAACACACACAAGTCGCCATGCTGCTTCTCCACCAATCCCTCAGCGCTACTGCCTGGGAATCCACACTGCAAGGACAACGGCTACCCCTGACCACCACAGGGGCCTTAATGTGGCCACGGACTAAACTACTTGAGGAGAACCAGCTGAAAGCAGCCATGGCTCACAGCCACGTCTCTCCAACCCTTCTTTACTCCATCCTCCACCTCTCTGTCAGTGTTCAGCATCCCTCATTTAGCTCTACATCCATTCCTAAAGCAGCTCTACAGCACCGGGCTAGGAATCAGCCAAAGACTAGCAGAACTGAGAGGGCAGTAGCCTTCAAGGGAACAGACCCATGTTATTCCACCTCACTGTGCCCTAGAGACCCTGCAGTCAGCTCTGCAAAATCTCTCTGGCCAAGAGCCCATCCCAAAGCAAACGGTGACCTCGAGATTTGCATCCTCTCAGCACTTCTGCTGTAGCACTGGGGTTAGCCTTTCAAACCCGAGTCTTCCCAGACAGTTCATGGTGTGCTCCTCACGGGCACATAGCTGACTCTCAGCCAAAACGAAGAGGATTTGTGGCTGAAGTCACAAGGGCTGCGCTTTGAGCACAAGAAACACCACATGCCTTGAAAAACCCATCTGAAAATAACATGCCCACAGAAGGCAAACGAGCCCTGGGAATACTTACTGTCTCTTTGATGAGCATGGCAGTGAGGTCTTGGTCCTGCCCAGCAGCTCCTTGTTCCGGCACATTACTAGAGCCAAGTTCATGAGAGCCCTGGGTGGGGAACGCTGGACCTGGCTGTTCATTGTCTATCGCTACCTGCTGACCCGTTTCTTCTGGTGGATGCGCCGGCTGGGGTGAAGCAGGACCTGGAATCCCATCCTGCTGTGGTTCAGGTCGAGGGAAGGCTGGCCCAGGAGCCTCCTCTCCATATGCCCTCAAAGATCCTGGGTCTGCTTCAGGCTGCCCTTGCTGAGGAGCACAACCATTTGCTACAGCATGCGGCTCACCTTCCAGTGGCCGAGAGTACAGGTGATCCAGCTGGCTGCGCTCCTGGATCTCCTGCTCTGGGGCAGGCGCAGCAGCGGTTCCTCCAAGGTTTTGCTTTGGCTCCACATCCTCTCCTTGCCACTCCTGGGCTTCTACCTTCTCTTCCCATTGTGGTGGAAGGTCTGCATTCTCCAAACAAATGATTTCTCTGTTATCAACAGACTGTGGACTTGTCTTTATTGCTGGAAGCAAACTTGGACCAGGCTCCTCGTTACTTGTACGTTCAAACTTGGGGCCATTAAGCTCAGATGGTCCAGGCTGTTGCAAGGCAACATTTGTATTCTCATCCCTGCTCGGTCCAGCACTGCTCTCCACCATGTGATTATTCCCGTCCCCCTGGCACAGCGGAGTCGAGATCTCATCTTGTAGATATGTGCTCCTCGAGGGCTCGACAGCACTTTTAGATCCACCTTCTCCCACAGGGTTTGCTCCCTGCCATTGAGCAGCAGGTCTGATGACATTGGAACGCAGGAGCTGCTGATGCTTTGGGGTCTGAAAAGACGACAGGCAAGAGTAAGCAGGAGTTCTTGTCAGCATGTCAGAATCCTCGGTCTTTTGCATCTGATCAAATTTCTGATGGGAACCAGATCAAAAGTCTGTTTAGCAACGTGCTTACTAAGGCATCAAATGGCAACTCACAGAGCTCTGTTTCATCAGCTCCATCCTCGGCCTGTCCCCAGGTGCTGAGGGAACACTGGGCAGAACTGGGGATGGACAGGACTTTCAGACTGGAATAATTTTCTGAGCTCAGCTCAGTCCCCACTTCCCTCCCAGTAAAATAGTCTGGAAAGGAGAAATTAACTGATGGCATATTTCACCAGTTTATTTAAGCAGGCAGGAAACAGAGCTCAAAACATTAATCTCTGGCCTTATTCTTGCCTCTGGCAGACAGACTGGTGCATGCCAACAAAGTCTGAATATTCTCTGCTACTGTTTTCAACTAAGAAACAGAAAGGTCAGCTTCGCAACCCATTTTCCCAGTGCCTCTGGTTACTCTAACAGAAAAGCAGAATATATTCTTAATACAGCTTAGATAGGAAATCAGACACTTAAAATAATCAGGGTAAAAAAACCCACCACCTTTGGCCTTTCCCTGTGTGATGGACTGCACCAGCGGAAAGACGTTTATCAGGCGGGCTGGCTTTGTAAAACCACGAAAATGTAAATGCCAGCAGCAGCCCAACCAGAATCCAGAGAGCACCGAGGAATATCAAGCAGACAAGGTCAAACAAGGCACGTTTTGAGAACCTGCCTTCTTAGTAACATCAAGTCCCCTTACAAAGCACTTTCTGCATTTAGAGACAGAACTTCATGGAAGCAACAGGCTTTGTTAAAGCGAACTTGAGCTACAGTGTGGTTTAACAGGCCGGTTCTCCGCTCCTGCGCCCAAGTTATTATTAAACACTTAACTCCAGCAAAACCCCATCATTTCAACATCCATTTCAGACGTGCTGAGTACGTTACTGCCACTGGACAGGACTCTAAGGAATGCATCAGGTATTTGCACAGGAGCTGGCTATAAAGGCCATGAGTAAAGCAGAGCGAGCACAAGGATGAAAAATTACCTCTGTCAAGATGACTACGTCATCATCATCATCTTCACGCTGCTGCTCTGTGGGCGTTTCCAGCAACAAAGGTAGTTCTTCATCCGAGGAATCTGATATCGTGATAAGACCTTCGTCCCTGCGGTTCACCCAGTCTGTAGTAAAGTCAGTCGAGTTAGTTATTTGCTAAAGGTAAATAACTGAAATGACAGGGTGCAGGCAGAGAAACACCTGAAAAAGCAATCTTCACGTTTGCACTGCCACAACAGGGAAGAAGGACTCGAAAGTCACCAGTTCCTCTGCAAGTTACTGTTACAGCTGGTCCTACCTCCCTCGGCCCCCGGAGTGAAACACCTGACGAAAGGACAGTTCAGCACAGCAGCACAGGCAGGAAAAGTCACTCTGATGCTTCTGCAGAGATTATTCTTCTATCCCAAACTTCAGCATGAGTCACAACCAGAACCGCTTTGGCTGGAAGAGACCTCTAAGATCGAGTCCCCCCGTTCCCCAGCACCGCCAGGTCCCCACTGACCCCTGTCCCTCAGCAGCACCTGCACACGG
>NW_010388852.1:3956-5545 GCF_000710305.1 Buceros rhinoceros silvestris | reverse complement strand
GGGCGCTGTTTCCTGGGTAGAAGAAGCCGTGCCCTCCTCGCTGCATCCTCTTGTCAGGGAGTTGTCAGAGCCAGAAGGTCTCCCCGGAGCCTCCCTTGCTCCAGGTTGAGCCCCTCCAGGTCCCTCAGTCTCTTCTCAGCGCATTGTGCTCCATACCCTGCTCCAGCTCCATTGTCCTTCTCTGGACACACTCCAGCACCTCAGCGAGGGGCCCAAAACTGAACCCAGTATCCAAGGTGTGGCCTCACCAGTGCCCCCAGCACAGGGGGACAGTCCCTGCCCTGGTCCTGCTGGCCACACTATTGTTAATGTAAGCCAGGACACTGTCAGCCTTCTTGGCTACCTGGCACACTGCTGGCTCACCTTCAGTTGCTGACAACCAACTGGCCTTTTCCCCAGGCAGTGTCCAGCCACTCTCTTCCCAGCCTGCAGTGTTGCAGGGGGTTGTTATGACCCAGGGGCATGACCCAGCACTTGGCCTTGTTGAACCTCAGATCGCTCAATCCAGCCTGTCCAGATCCCTCTGTAGAGCCTCTTGACCCTCCAGCAGCTCAACACACCCACCTTACTTGGTGTTACCTGCAAAAGCTGCTGCAAGAATCATTCTGAACAAGCCAC
This sequence comes from Buceros rhinoceros silvestris, assembly GCF_000710305.1. NCBI lineage: Eukaryota > Metazoa > Chordata > Aves > Bucerotiformes > Bucerotidae > Buceros > Buceros rhinoceros. The sequence goes on along the minus strand of NW_010388852.1, from coordinate 4,927 downwards.
GTGCAAAGCACTTCCTAATTTTTGCAAGAAAGTCCTGAACTTTTGGTATCTGAGGGACGATACGTTTTCTTTTATTGATGTGCAGCGTGTTCTAGAGGAGAGATAAGGCTCCCTGTACAATTTGGCCTCCTATGCAAGGCTGAGATAGAGCCGCCAGCTGCGGGTGCAGAAGATATCCTGCTATTAGGTGACAACCTCGTCCCTCAAGGCTTGTCAAGAGTTGAATACAGATGCTACCAAGCACAGCTGCTGGAAGGCAGGAGAGACACTGCAGCCAGAAGCAGAGGGTTTCTGTACTGCAGAGACAGCGTACAGCCCTGCCTTCCCTATGATGTGACACAGCATTTTGGCTGTTGCTTTAGCATCGGTGTTCATGCGAGTTCATTTATCACCCCTCAGATGTACACAGAGAGCAGCATTTTGGATCCCAGTCTTGGAGGAACGGGTGCTAACGTGTGCAGCCCTACAAGGACAGGAAGGCAGAGCCAGCCTCTCCCCGCTGAGGTCCTCAGAAGGGTGGAATACCAGAAGCCCCTCAGAGCTGCTGTAATTCCTTGGGAACACCATGCAGAGGTGTCAGCAATCTGCCTTGAGGCAGCACAGCGTGAGAAAGACAAGAGCCAAATACTGCGCGTGTCAGCATAAAAGGAGACAATTTTCCGTAGGTGGCTGTGAAGTAACAGAGCAGCAATGACACGGCACAACAGACGGCGAGCAGGCTCCCATCAGCGGTGCTCTCCCAAGTTCAGCGTCTGTGGATCCTGCTGCTTGTAAGCAGAGTTTTACAAAGAGTTTCAGAAATAAGCATCACTCTACTCACCTTTCCCTCTGTGACTACGGAAGCTGTTCAAGTTAATTACTTCTTCGTTTCCACCTCTCTCTGCCATTTTAAACAGCGTCACCCACAGGTGTCAGTGCCCAGGCATGGCAGTCAGGCTCGCATGAGGAACTAGAAGACAAACGAAAACCAG
>NW_010388852.1:2132-3783 GCF_000710305.1 Buceros rhinoceros silvestris | reverse complement strand
AGACTAAGCTGCTAGATCATTTTGGGGGTTCTCCTGGCTCTCCCAGCAGAGCCTCTCCATAAGGATATTTTTCTCTACCACCTTGACAGTGCCTATAAGCAGATATATTTCTGTCATCTTCTGTCTGGACAGTTAAGACAGACAGCTGAAGAGAGCAATCAGCCCCAAGAAGTCTCTCTGGAGAAGACATGAAGATGTTACAACTATGCAATCGCAGAAAAGGGGGGGAGATGCAATTCTGTCCAGCCAGGACTCCAACCCTGCCCATAAGTGGATCTTCTGTTTCCAAGAATTCAAAAACCTGGAGCACCACCTCACATAATGGTGTTTCTGCCACCATCTACTGGTGAGAGGAGCAAGAGCCACTTGCCTGAGCTGCCACAGGGCCACACTGTGAAGCCTGCACCTCCAAAGTACCAGCTGATGTTTTTTACCACTGACCCCTACCACACTTACTGCCATAAAGTCACCCCACGCACAAGTGCCACAGAAACGCTGGCACCGAGGTGAACAGCCAGCATCATGGGTCAGACCTGACAGCCTAGCTGAACCATGAAGCGAGCCACACCACGGCAGTGGAGACACCAGCACTGCAGCCCAAACCCCCTCCCGGGCTGCCAAGAGGAGGCACAACTTCAGAGGGACCAGAGATGCCTGGAGCTTGCTTCCACAACACTGTGTTGTTGGCGCATCAGAAGGAAGCTGCACCCTGGCAGGGCAGCGTGTAATCACGCATTTTGTGCCTGTGCTGTGAACCGGCACAGGAGCAAGTCACATTTATGGAGCGCACTTTCTCACCACCATCTGCTATCCTAAAGAAGAGACTTCCCTGATTTCCCAGACGCTCCCTCCTCAAGGAGGGTTTGGTATGGAGACACCACCTGCTCTCAAACCAAAAAGAAAGCATGACTGGGATCACATTCTTTCACGGGACTGAGCTTTTGGGACTCCAGCTTGCTACCCCCACCTGTTCTCAGAGAGGCACAACGAACCGGCTGGAGGCTCCTGCACAGGACTAGGAGTTCAGAGGAATCACTGCAGCCTCAACAGTAGATTTCCATTTTATGCTCTGTCAGCTTATAGCTCTTAACTCAATTCCTGCCATCGCAGAGCAGCTGAACACATATGGGAACTCTGAGCACAGTCTGATCCCCGGAACGAGGAAGGAAGTCTCTTTATTGCGGAGTATTCATCTCATCATTAGAGCATGGAGGAACCTGTATTATTAAACATTTACTGACGCAGAAGTTGGAGGAAGATGGTGGCTCTGCCGTATAATTCTGTTTGCTAGCACACAAGAGCAGAATAAATGCCTCCTCAATCACTCTACTTAATCTGCTCTGCAGGGAACAGGATTCCCAGCTAGGACAGCAAAATGAAGGGACCAGTTCAGATGCATACTGTGTACTCGTATCTATAATATTATTAAACATTTACTGACGCAGAAGTTGGAGGAAGATGGTGGCTCTGCCGTATAATTCTGTTTGCTAGCACACAAGAGCAGAATAAATGCCTCCTCAATCACTCTACTTAATCTGCTCTGCAGGGAACAGGATTCCCAGCTAGGACAGCAAAATGAAGGGACCAGTTCAGATGCATACTGTGTACTCGTATCTATAACCGCCCCCCCCCCCACAAACCAACAACACAC
>NW_010388852.1:0-2049 GCF_000710305.1 Buceros rhinoceros silvestris | reverse complement strand
CAGAACTGGTCACTACCACCTGCAAAGTACTTAAATATAGGATAAAATAATAAAAAGTATAATTTAGCACTTAAGCCAAAAGCCAAAGAATGCCGTTTGCAGGGCAGGACTCTGGCTTTACACACACAAAGGCGCCTGCAGCAAGCAGCCTTCTCCAGGGAACCTCCCCCACGAAGGTTTTCAAGGCTGGGCTACAAACGGCCATGTTCACTTGGTCCCAGCACTGGCGATGGTCAAAATCGGGGTGGGACCCTGGGCTAGGGAACTGCAGAGGCCTCTTCTAACCAGTGGTACTACAAACCGAGTCCTGAACTCTCAGCAGCACACCCTATTCCCAGCAAGCAGCTCCTACAGTATCATTGTCTTTGAAAATGCTTTGAAAGCAAATTTTTGGGAGTGTTTCCACCAGGTTCTTCAGCTTCTGCCTTATAAGCGAGGAGAAATAAATGTTACTTTATTTGTGAGGGTGGCATGGCAGTGCTGTTCTCATCACGCTCAGGAGCTGGGGCACTGCAAGTACATTTGGTGTAAACCCTCTCCTTTTTACAGGTCACACCCACATTATTACAGCTGGGTTTCCCCTGGTACTCATGAGTAGCTTCCACCTAGTCCTGCAGAGCATTTTTCCACGCTTAGCCCTCTCAGTACTGTGGAAAACAAGACCAAAAAGCCTCTTGCCATGTAAAAGATGGAGAAACAGAAGCAAGGAAAGGACCAGCCTGGCCGAGGCCACCAAACAGGCTAGCAGCACAACCAGGGGGGCACCCAGCCTCTCCAGCTCACGTCCCCAACGCCAACTGCTCCTGACTCCCAGCAGGTCGGTCCTACAAAGCACTCCCCACAACAACCAAGAGCCCCCACGCAGCCAGCACCTGCCTCGCTTCGGCTGCCTTCACATGGGCTCAGCTAGCAAGCAGAAATGAAGGATCACTCTGAGACTGGCTGGGGAGGAGCAAGGACATTTGTGAAGGCCACAAATCAGCCCTCACAGCATCAAGTGGAGCGGACAGAGGCTAGACAGGTGTCTGCTTGGATCTGCTCTGAGCAAAGCGCAGTGGCTTGGATATTTCTCCCTTACAGGGTTGTGCAATGCGTTAGCAGAGCTGCCTATGTGTGTACGCACCAGTAGGTCGATGCTGTAGATGCTCAGCACAGTCACCTAAAAAAAAATCTTCTCCCAAAGAACTGAACTGTTGCTTTGTCCAATGCTGGCCAAACCGCAGCTGTTTGCACCCAAGACCAAGGGATAAGCCACAGGACTAATGTTAAGACCGTTTTCTCTGCAGGCAGCTCTGGTTCCGGTAGAGAGGAACCCACACACTTCAACCTTGAGCATCAAGAGGTGCAGGAAATAATCTGAACTGAAATTTGGGATAACAGAGTTGCCTACCCATCTGTACACAAAAAAAGATGCGCACACATCACCGAAAGATTCACGGTGGTTTAAAAGCAGGAATATAATAAATAGCATCAACATAATACACGGTCAAGGCAACAAAATAAAAATAGCCAGGTCTGGAAAGAACCAGCAATGTACCACTATTTCAAAACAGACCGTGCAAAACCCCAAGCAGCTTAATAAAGCACTGCTTTAAGGGTAAAAGCCAAGCTGCCACCGAGAGCCAGCAGCTCATTTTGTCAATACTAAATGCAGAGCTCAAGTTTAAACAAATATCTATAGGCATGGGCCAGTTCCATCTAGCGGCACGAATAAGAAGTTTATTCATCTTTATAGCACTAGGCCGCCAAGAACGCAAAGTAACAAGATCAAAGCCACCCTAGGGTCTTGCCCTATATAAACAACATAATAAAAAGCAAGCAAGACAGATGGAAAGAAGCTATCCCACACTACCTCTGTGATTTCAGTGCCTATTTATAGGTGAAGAATGAGGCTCCCTATCACCGAGCTCAAACAGAGCCATCAGCTTTTTTTCAATACATTCAAACATAGGATACTAGAATGCTCAAACAGAGCCATCAGCTTTTTTTCAATATATTCAAGCACAGGATACTAGAACGGTTTCTAAAGCAGAAGACCTGGCAGCAGGC
>NW_010388851.1:728-2066 GCF_000710305.1 Buceros rhinoceros silvestris | reverse complement strand
TGACCTGTGCAATGGCATCCATGGTTAAATCCACCCCTCAGTCATGAGCCCATCAGTGTGTTGCGTCTCTTCCCTGATGACCGGAAGAGTCATGGGCCCACCAAGCAAGGAAAAATTCACCTTTATGTTCCCAGTCTAGATCTATCTGGAATACTCTGGCAGCCGGATCCTGTTGATGGTTATTTTTATGTTCCTCTGTGGCCTGGCTTTTAGGCACGTGACCATCTACCTACCATAGCTTTACTATCAGCGTCTCCAGCCTGGCAGCAATTTCCTGGATATGCTGGTACCCGATCATCACGTGATCTTCCCCGGATCATTGTGGACAATATATGGACATGTATCGACGGTGACCTGTGCACGAACTTCTGCAATAAGGGCCAGTTGCAGGGCACTTCATCAGGGTCAACATTAGCTCGTCAGTCACCATAGATAACCTCTTGCATAGCCAGTTCTCTCAGGTACCTAATATCTTTCTCCAGGACGGTCCATTTATTAGGGTGCCATTCAATGTCATCTCTGAATGGATATCTGTCTTTCACAGCTTCGGAGTTTCTTCAGAAGTTGCCTTCAGAGACTGAGTGTGTTTGACTTTCTTAGGACTGCCTTATCAATTCCTCCATCTTGTGCCAGGTTCCCCAGCTGTCTGGCTTCTCTACCTGTTAAATCAATCGTATCAGCTCCATTATCCCAGCAACGAAGGAACCAAGTGATAAGTGTCTCAACACCTTGACTGCTGAATTCCTTCCTAATATTCCTCAATTCTTTCCTGGATTGGGATTGAACAGTTACCCCTTCGTTCAATTCCTCCCCTTGTGATGAAACCTCTTGGGGAAGATTTGCTGCTGGAACCACTGAGAAAGGATCCTCCTGAGAAGTGTTCGGTCTTGTCTCCTTGTCAGAGCTATTTCCTGGGTGGTTTGACTTTTTCTGGGATTTAGTGCGAGAGGAACGATGTTGTTTTTTCTCAGGAGCAACCTGTGCTGGTGTGGGTGGAGAGCTTGCAGCAGCTGGTAAATCCAGTGGGAGGTTATTGGCAGTACTCATTTCAGGGTTTGGTATGGCAGCGGCTTGCGGCAGTGGAGGTGAAGGGTCATTGGAAATGGTTGGTTGAGTGGTCACAGTGCACATCATACTACATCTACACTTGCATAGATACTTAATATTAATTAATCCACCACTGGACCATGTTAAGGACAGCTAGTAACAAAATTATCTTATAAAGACAGAAACAACCACTTCCAGAACCCCCAGTCTCAGGTACAGTTGGTTCGGTATAAAACAAAAAAGTGTGATTTCCCATTATCCAGTTGATAGTGTAGTTAGTGACAGCCACTC
>NW_010388851.1:0-572 GCF_000710305.1 Buceros rhinoceros silvestris | reverse complement strand
CCAGCCACTATCAAGTAACGCCCAAAATGCATTGGCAAGGTTAGCATCCAGGCAAATCCAGAACAAAGCAATGGTGTTAGGCATGCTAGGGATAACAAACTCCTTGCCAAATGCCCTAGGCCAACAAACCAGAAACCAGTCCCAATTAGAACCAAATAATAGGACACCATGTGTGGTGTGTTAGGCACCAGAACATAAGGCAGACTCAAGCCATACTGCTTAACAGCATTATACAGAATCTTGCTTCCAACCATTCTGAAAACCTTGCTGGTTTAGTTTCCAAACTTTCAAGAAAAACAAATATGGAATTATTTGAGGCCCAGCTAGGGACACCAGTTTTGTAACCAGTTGGCCAAGGCTGGCCAATCACAGGACAGACTCCCTCTAATTAGTCCCCTCCCTTTCCCAGGAGACAGGCTTAAGAAAAGAGATAAGAAGAAAAAGTTTGTGAGGCTTCAGTTGAGTTAGGAAACTAAAACAGTTTAAATAACAATAGAAAGATACTATATGCAGAAGAGAAGATATTAAGAAGTTGATATAGAATCAGAACTGGTGTAGCAAGTTTGGGGGGG
>NW_010388850.1:28350-28820 GCF_000710305.1 Buceros rhinoceros silvestris | reverse complement strand
TGGGTGGTGGAGGGGGTCTGCAGAGGGCACGTAGTTTTCAGTGTCATGGCACAGTTGGGCTTCCCCTCACCTCAGCGTGGCAAGGAATGGTGTGGCACAGTGCGGTAGCAGTGAGCCGTGTGTTGTCTATCCCTCGTTTTATTATGGTTGTTACTGTTGTTTTCTCTCTTCTGGGTGGTGGAGGGGGTCTGCAGAGGGCACGTAGTTTTCAGTGTCATGGCACAGTTGGGCTTCCCCTCACCTCAGCGTGGCAAGGAATGGTGTGGCACAGTGCGGTAGCAGTGAGCCGTGTGTTGTCTATCCCTCGTTTTATTATGGTTGTTACTGTTGTTTTCTCTCTTCTTGTGTTGTTCAAGTAAATTCTCCTTATCTTAACCCACGCGACTTTACTTTTACCTTTTTTCTCCTTTCCCCCCACTCTGGCGGTGGGAAAGGGGTGAGCGAGCGGCTGCATGGTGCTTAGTTGGCAG
>NW_010388850.1:15744-28205 GCF_000710305.1 Buceros rhinoceros silvestris | reverse complement strand
AGTTGCCAGCTGGGTTTAAACCATGACGTAATATCTCAGCTAGTGATAGCCACAACTGTAGTCATCACAGTATTGTGGAGTTTGGGATCCTTCTGAGCATGCTGAAGTTTAGTACTAAGATGAAGTTTTTAGATTTAGAAGATCAACTTCAGCTTGCTCAGAGCTCAGTTGGCAGGGATCCCATGGGAAGCTGCTGTGGAGGATACAGGAACTAGTGAGTGCTGGGAGTTTTTCAGGAATGCTCTCCTGGAAGTACAAAAACAGTTCACTCCCTATAAGGGTAAGGAAGTGGGTGGAGCAAGAGACCCCCCTGGTTTAACTGTGAGCTTCTGAGTCTGCTCAAAACCAAAAGAGAAGTGGACCAGAATGGAAAAGCAGATGAATAACTGATGAGAACTATAAGGGCATTGCCAGGGCTTGCAGAGCTGCATTTAGAAAAGCAAAAGCTCAGCTTGAATTGAAATTGGCCAGAGATGTCAAAAGCAACAAGGCAGGGTTTTTCAGGTACAGAAACAACAAGCAATAGCAGAAAGTAAATACTGGCTCACTGTTAAGCAGGAGAGGTGAATTAGTCACCAGCTACAAAGGCAGAGGTCCTCAACACTTTCTTCACCTCTGTCTTTACCAGCATTGTTGAGCCCCAAGCCTTGGGAACAAAAATACAAGTTGATGCAAACACAGATCCGCTGTCAGTGAAGGAATAGATGGTATATGAACTACTTAGGGAGCTTGACCCACACAAAGCAGTGGGCCTGAGAGCATTAAAAGAGCTGGCTGACATAATCTTTGAGAAGCCATAGAGATCAGTGGACAGCCCAGAAGACTGAAAGAAGGCTAATATGACCCCCATCGACAAGAAGGACTTAAAGGAGGATCCAGGAAATTATAAGTAAATCAGTCTTACCTGAGTCCTTGGGAAAGTTATGGAACAACCTGGATAGGCTGGAAGAGTGGGCTAACAAGAACCTTAGGAAGTTCAACAAAGACAAGTGTAAGGTCTTGCACCTGGGAAAACATAATCCAGGAATGCAGCACAGACTGGGATCTATCTGGCTGGAGAGCAGCTCTGTGGAATGCTGGTGGACAGCAAGCTCAGTATGAGTGAACATTGTGCTGCTGTGGCAAAGAAACCCGACAGGATGCCAGTTGTTATCCCACTCTACTCAGCATTTGTCAGACTGAAACATCTAGAACACTGGTTCAGCTTTGGTCCCTGCTATGCAAAAACGATGTGGACAGACTGGAGAGGGTCCAAAGAAGGACCACAAAGGTGATCAAAGGACTGGGAAGCTGCCATATGAGAAACTGAGAAACTGGGTTTGCTCAGCCCTGAGAAAAGAAGGCTTAGGGGAGACCTTGTCACCATGTTCCCGTATTTAAAGGGTTGCTACAAAGATGGAGTCTCCCTTTTTACAAGGAGTCACATGGAGAAGATGAAGTGTAATGGGTACAAGTTACTCCTGGGGAGATTCCAATTAGATACAAGAGGAAAATTTTTCATAATGAGAACAATCAGATATTGGAGTAATCTCCCCAGGGAAGTGGTGGATTCCCCAACATTCAACACTTTTAAGATTCAGCTGGACAGGGTGCTGGGCCACCATGCTTTTGCCAAGAAAGGTTGGATCAGATAATCCTTGAAGTGCCTTCCAACCTGATAGTCTTCTGTGATTCTAGGAGTGTGACAGGTAAGTAGTGAGCTCAAGGAGAACACATCAATATTAACTAGACAGTGCAGGAGAGGATAAGTTAATTAAAGAATAAAGAAAAATGAATCAATCTTCCAAACTCAGAGCTGCTGTCATCTTTTGTAAGTTGAGCAGAGTCATGCTGCTAAGGACATGGACGTCAGACCTCCAATGAAAAGCCTTCTGCTTCTGGAAGTGATGTTGGCATTTTAGACCTCAGTCCAGCAATGCCCTTAACGGCGCTATATAGTAACCTGACAAATAATGTCAAGGCAGTTTTGTAGAGCAAGATAAGTTCATTCATGTTCAATCACACCAGCAGGAGGAAGGATTGCATTTTAGAAGGCAGTGAATCAGAAAAACATTTTGATTATCAATAAGGCATGTGTTCTCAGAGTGATGTAGTGGCTAATATAGTCTTTGAATGCATAGGCATGTAGGGCTGTCTACCCAGTGAGGAGTGCCTGAGTTATCAGTCAGAGCTGGGAGCAACATGTCTGTCTTAGGGCAGTGCTCCACACAGACTAATCGGTCTTGCTGAGAAGTGACACAGACCTCAGCTGTGCTGTCTTAAACTCACAGGAAAACAAGTCTTGAAAAAACCCAACCCACTGCTCTTGTACACAGTGTTAGAGAAATCTGATGAAATATCATACACATTCTGTGGCCTCCATTCAACTTAGCAGAGATTAAGACGAATGATTCAGTCATGGTGTACCAGCACAAACCCCCAGACAGCATCATTCACTATTGCCGGGCAGCTGTCAGACCCAATAAGTTTGCTTTGCTGTTTTGACTACAGCTGATACACTCATGAAACATCCATATGAAACCAGAGTGGTAACCAGCTCCACCTGTATTTTTTAAGTATAAGTGTTTACACACCAGTCAGATTTATCAGCCCTCAGTACATCTAATGAATATCTAGTCAATGCAGTCAATGAGACAGGACTTGCTTGCCTAAATATGGATATCTAATGTCATTTGAGATGCCCCAGAGGATGTCATACACCTGCTCGGTGCTGGGCTATATATCCCATCCCAGAGGAAGACCAGTGCCTTGCTGCAGCTGCAGTAGCAGCAGGAAGATGTACAGGGTAGCCCACAGCATCTAACTGACGCTAGACACTGATGTTTTGGCAACTGAATATTGCCACTAGAGAGTAATTTTTCTTCTCTGAGAACAGACACCTACATCAAGAAGCTGAAAAGCACTCTGGATTCACTATGTTTATTAGATTTCTATTGTCTACTATTGTCTAAACTTATCACACATATGGGCACCAACTATTTAACACATAAATTTGCTGTCTAAATATGGAGACTCATTTCTGACAAGCCAGATGTTCCAGCTTACACAGTGCTGAGGCACAGTGCTACTGCTGTTTTCCAAAGGGCTATCTCATTTCCAGAAATTAATTTCCGAAACATAAATTTTGTTTTCCTTAGACCTTTCAAAACATTGGTTTTTGAGGGGTAATCCCATGATGGAAGATTTCAGCATATGAGGAGATAAAGAACTTGCAGGTGTGTGAACGCAGAGTATTAATACAGCAAGCAGAGCTTTGCTGCAGCCTCCCTTTCAAACTCCTGATTTTAGGGACATTTGCTCTTTGACTCACACCTGCAAAGCAAATCTGTCTGATCCCAGTTCCAGAGGCAAATGACCTGAGGCACGTCAAATGAAGTTTATCAGTCACAATCACTAAGGCCAAATCTATGTCATGCAGTGAAGCAGCATATAGAGATTTAAGGTAATATAGGTCCAAGCTATGGAGGTCCAAGTCCAGAAGAGTGTGCAATACCTTGCAAATATGCCAGCTTGGATCTGGAATTAATAGAGTTCACTTATGCGTAGCCATTGGCTGTGTTTAGCTAAGGCGGAGCTGAAGAGCAGCACTGAGCGAGGCTTGCTGTACACATTTAAGCCCTCTCCATGTTACTCAACACTTCTGAATCCAGGGTTGATGTACCTGTCCCTCTTTGCAGAGAGCCGGCAGCAGAGCTAGTGAGGGAGCCCAAGCTGGAACCTCACATTCCTGTCCCACAGAGTGCTATTACCTCCCGTGAAAATATGAGACAGCTAACAGGAAAATCTGATCACCTGTACACAGAAAGATGAAAATGTCACTGTCATAAAAAATTCACTGCAAGAGGAAATGAATTATCAGTTATTTTGCGTTCCCTCTGGCAACGTGCTGATAAAAAAAGCACAGAATTCCAATTCTATCTCAAACAACTGGTTTTGCTCCCCCCCAGATATTTGAGTTTTCTTTATCAGATAAACAAGAAAAGTGTAATTTTAAATTTATAAAATGCTGAGCTTGTGACTAAAAGCAATGGGTCCAAAATCATAAGATCCATGAGTATGCCCTAAGATCTTTTCAGATTTTTTTTTTCCTTTGGCTTATTTTACCCTTTTGGAAGGTGGGAAAAATAAATACACTGATTGTATTCAATGAGAACTGCAAAATGAAGTGCAATAAAATTCTGTTATTTGAAGATGCTTTAAATAGACAAACCCAAAAAGAAATAAGATAAATAGAATAATTTTCTATCACAAATGGAGATTTGGTATCAGATGAAATAACACATTAACCAATCTAAGCTATCAAATAGTAATACAGTCAATGTAGAACATACTCGGATTCATAGTCTTTTTGCACTAATGCAAATTATTTTTACATGTTTTCCCTATTTAATTCCCTTTCACTCCTGGTCTTGTCATCTGGAACATCACTGACAACCTACAACATATGGTTTAAAATGTTCTCCTTTCTTTTTTCTCAGGCAAAACCCCTATCTACAGCAGATGCCTGAGACAAGACTTAATAGCTTACAAGGCTGCACCAGATATTAAATGGGTACCTGGCAGGCTCAGAGAAATCTGCCATTCACTGAGTCTGTTTTAGGCTAATAGCCAGGAGATCTCTTGGCCCAGGCATAAGGCAGAGATAACAAAGAAGCTTCCAACAAGAAGCACACAGGGGCTTACATGCCTTGGCAGGCTTTGCAGTGGAATGTGGAGGGAGGAGATAAATTTTAAATTTCTGGGTCTTTTGGGTACTCTGTGAAACAGTGATAAAAATTGTAATCAGATCATTATCACCTTGCCAGAAAGTCCACTTCCATTATAAATCCTGGATGGATAACGATTATGTACAGGTAGCCTTGGGCCCATGTTCTGCAGCTTTTCCATATACTAAAACTTCCTTTGGCTACAGTACAAGTTTCAGACAAGCAGCAAATTCCAGGGCCAGAAAAATATCATGGGTACAAGATCAAGCTCTCTGCGTGAGTGAATTTTGGCTTGACAGAGCAGAGGAAGAAGAGCATCAGGGCACTACTCATGTTTCCAACACAGTCTCCAGCTTCCTGCCACACACAGCAAAAAACTCTGGGCTTCATTCTGCTTCGCAACTGTCCTTGGAACTAGATGGCAACAGGATGCTGAGGAATATGGTGAGGAACTTGTTCTTCTTGGCCTTACACACGCTCTTCACCATGCTAAGAGAACCTCTTTCAGAAAATACATTTAGCTGCATTGACACAGTTTGTGATAACTCTGGCCTCAAGCTTCACAAAACTCTTCACACCCTAATGATCCAACCTTTTCTTAAACCTGTGATCAAGCTTTACTCTAAAGGCAATGATGTTGTACTCCAGATAAGGAAAGTAGTGTTTTGTCTTCTGCTAAAGGCATTTTCACCTAGGTGTTGTCCTTGGTCAAGTATTACAGAGCTGCTCACATCTGTGTTGCTCTGGGCTGGTCTGTCCCAGACACGCTAGTTTTGTCACCCTGCTTGGCCAGGGCTGCACTGGGCACCACTTAGCCACACAGAGATCCTAATTTCTTTTTCTTAATTTCAAAGATCACAACATAGTTTTGGTGTTGCCAAAGTTGCCACGTAGTTCTGAAGTATAAACTGGAGTTACATGTTGTTGGGCACTAGACTAGCATGATATGGATAATAGTTTCAGTGCACAAATCCTGCTGGAATAACGCTGGATAATTGCATAAACAGGAGTCAAACATCAGTGGCATCAGAGTATGAAAGAAACAACAGGAGGTTCAATGCAAACCTGTTTAACTGATGCATTTTACCAAGCTTGCTAAGATGTGTGTACACAACTTGTAGCGGCAAAAGCAGAATCGTGTAAGCATAGGCCCGTATCATACAAATCAGAGATGATCTCTGTTCTTAGTTGCTGAAACAGAGCTTGCTTCAAAACATCTTTCAGTCAGTTGGTGGAAGTACATTTGTGGCTCAATAGAAGTTGTGCGGATCCTCTCATCCAGCAGACAGCAGCAGAATACGCTTGTCTTTCTGAACTGGAAGAGGCTTTTCTGATAAGTCTGATCAGTGAGACAGAGTAATTTATTTGTAAACAGAGAATCCACAATAATGTGATTTCTCACAGCCAACCATAGAGGTCAACTCTATTTCCTCCAGAGTCCTCAGCATGCTAGCACTTGGAAATATTCAGCACATCACACGGTCAACGCCTTAGTTTTCTTTTGTTCTCTGAGCTTAGCGTCTTGTTTTGGAAGAAATTTAAGCTGCCCTAGTTCATGTTTATGACATTTTGCGCCGTTTTGTTGTCATCTGGGCTTTGTGCTAACTCCCGCGTGGATCTAATCCAGGCAGCTCAGATATTGTACCGATACAGAAAAAATAATTTACTTTTTCCTTATATCTCATTAACAAAAGTATTTATCATTTTTGTGAGGGAAAATCTCCAGGAGTGCATGGATTCCCTGAGTATTAGCATTTTTCTAATGTATGGGTACAAATGTAAAGGTGACCTATAAAGAGAAAAAAATGTTAAGATTCTTCTTTGCTCTTATGTGACAAATAAAGGAAGATTAGAAAGTTACTGTTAAAAAATACTTTCCTAATTGTGTGTGTTAAGTGCATTTTCCTGTTTTGCAGGAACGCTCTGGGATTAATCAGAGAATTACTGGATGTAAAATAAATGACCCCATGTGACCACCCCTGGAGTCCTCAGCACAGGAAGGACATGGGTCTGTTGGAGCAGGTCCAGAGGAGGGCCACAACAATGATCACAGGGATGGAGCTCCTCTGCTATCAGGAAAAGCTAAGAAAGTTGGGGTTGTTCAGCCTCGAGAAGAGAAGGCTCTGGGGAGACCTTCTTGCGGCCTTTCAATACTTAAAAGGGGCCTACAAGAAAGATGGGGACAATCTTCTTAGAAAGGCCTGTTGCAATAGCACAAGGGGTAACAGTTTTAAACTAAAAGAGGGTAGATTTAGGCTAGATATAAGGAAGAAATTTTTTACAGTGAACGTGGAGGAACACTGGAAGTGGTTGCCCGGACAGGTGGTGGATGCTCCATCCCTGGAAACATTCCAGGTCAGGTTGGATGGTGTTCTGAGCAATCCAATCTATTTTAAAATTTACCTGCTTGCTGCAGGGGAGTTGGAAGATATGAACTTTGAAGATCTCTTCCAACTTAAACCGTGCTATGATTCTATGAATCTATGATTCAGATTTTGCTTTCTAAGGTGGGAATGGACTTTAGATAGACTATTCGTTTCATTAAAAATTACTTAAATGAAACTTTAGCAGTACTCAATAAAAGTTAGCTTTCAGAAAAATGAGAATTCTCATGACTTTTCCATGATATAACAGGAAATACAGCAAGGACAGGTGTTTCTGAAAGCACCCGTCTTTCTGTGTCTTCCTGATGCACCTGTCAATTCCTGACAATTTTTGAACTGCTTGACCAATATCTACCAAATCTGACTTTGTGGGCTGTGGCCCAAAAGTTCTACATTCCTGTAAAATTTATTGGAAGTGGTAGCTCTACACTGGAGAAAATTCAAAATCAGGAGCCCCACAATGGAAAATCTGTATTATCTGGTAGTGACATCTATGTCCGCTCATCAGCCAACGTATCTGTAGCGTTAAGTCTGACAGCTGCTAAACAGAGATCATGGGCAGAAGCTGAGGGAATACGGAGCAACTAAAGGTTGCAGAAGGGATCTATTTTTTCTTAGTAAATTATCCTCAGAAGAAAACGGTTTGGGCCAGATTCTTTCCAGATATAAATCACCATGAACTTAATTAAATTAGTTGATTATCTGGCCCACAACTTCAGTGCTTATGAAAAGGGAGACTTAGCTCATGAAGGAGACTCACAGAGTCTCACATAAAGAATGCCCACAGAGCATTCTTTATGTTGTTTGTCCCTCTTATTTCTCTCAGAAAGTCAAATAAATGTTTAGTATGTAGATAACTTTGGATATTACCAGAGTTCTATTCAAATATTAATTAATGATTTGCCACAGTGCCTCGGTGAATGATGCATACATTCCAATAAACTATGGTGATGATAGCAATGTGAGGGAGACTGAAACACTGAGATTGTGTTTCTTGCTCCAGAACACGCAATGAGTCAGGAGGACAAAGTCTCTAAGCATAGTCCTTAGGAGGACACAGCACCAGCACTGCTGAAGAGATAGATGTTGAGAGTCCCCCAAGCCCTATTCCAAGGTGAAGAAATGGAGTAGAGAGAGATGCCAGTGATCAGTTATCCGAGCAGAGCAGTGCTAGCTATTTGTTGCCCTTTTACCCTGCAATTCCTTTTCTGCAGGCCTACATAAGAGATGCTGTGATTGTCACACTGACACTTGACCTACTAGGTCACCGAGTGTGTGATTTGTTGGAGATTTTTCACCAGTCTTTAACTAAAGCATCTTTATAAGCTTTTCTTCATTAATCAAGACAGCTACATCCACATCCTTTCTTCCCTAACAATTTTGTCATGTTTTTCTTTCTTCATTCTGGGCTCTTCATCAGCTCCATTTGTTGCCAGCCTCCCCCACCTCCCCATCCCCTGTCAGTTGCCGCTACAGACAAAGATGCTGATTTTCAATGTGTGACACCATCTTAAGGAGCAAAACCTGAGTGGTGATCTTTAAATTACTGGAGCAACAGCCATGACTATCCCAGCAGTTATCTGAGTGCTGCTCTCTGCTCTTAAATTTTCCTCATACCACAGAATTACCAATGCAAATCACATATGGCAGTGACCAAGTCAGCTAACAGAGCTGGCAACCAGCCAGCGTGTGCTGTGCTGGGGAAGGTATGGGAGAAAAAAAACCTGGACATGTGGGACAGATCCACGCATTTGAGCCCCCTAAATCAGACGGGTGTAGAAATAGAGGAAAAGAGTGAAAGCAACAAACCTTCAAGATAATAAAGCCTTTTCAAAGACTGCTGGAATGAGAAGAGTTTTTTTGGATGCTTCTACTGTGAGCTTAGCTCAGGCCAAGGGAGAGGAGATGAATTCTATGATCTGGCAATAAAACTGCATAGCAATACTTCTCAGTAATAATTTTCAGGGAGTTTCTCATTAAAACTGCACTACTGCATTGCACATATACACAGAGCTCTGCTTAACGGTGTAGCCAACAACATAGCATGTTGCTGTAACTCTCTTATACCCAGTCTGAGCGTGATGTGTAAAATGTGCTTTATTTTTATTAACAACCTGATTCCAGAAGACAGAAGTTATGAGCTTAAGCCATCCCTGTGAGAACTGCTGATAAGAACAATGACTTTCCAATATGAGGCAACTATATCTCACTGTAGGAACTATCTGGCTAGATACAGACTCTGAAGGAGTCGAACACATAATGATAGGGATATGTTAGCATTAGTAGGTTTGGCAGTTCCTGGAAGGCAACTCTGCGAAATGCATCTCCCTTTAGAGAAGACTGAAGGGACCGCTTCATGCTCAGACATAACCCCAGAACCATTTTCAATATTTGCCCTGGCAAATAGGAATAGAAAGAGGGTGAAATAGAAAGTGGGGAAATGGGATGGAAAAGGAAATAGGAAGTAGAGCAAGAAGTGGATCTTAATTGAAAATAAAGGAAGAATATGTAAATCTTGGTCACTGGGATCAGCACTTGCCCGAGCTTCCTCCCTGCAAAATGGAAGTAACAATATTTAATAACAAACCACAAACTCAAAGGCCGGTGCTTTTCGCCAAATAGCCTTTACTACGTACACCTCACCCTGCACTATTTCAAGGTCAGTCAGGCTGAAAGCATGGAGATTGAAAGTGCCTGGTCAGACTTTTCTCAGTATTTCACTATGACTTAAATGAAAACTGCCTTGAAGTCATGACTTACATTTTTTTCTACTCCCTGAATGTGTCTCTTGTGCTGTGAGACTACAGAAAATGATGACCGAGAAAATGAGTTTCTACTTTAAGTGATGCCTACCCACTTAAATCAGCATGATGCTATTAGAACATCACGTGACAGACTCACATTGAGTTGACCTTTTACTATTGCATATTCACTGCTTAATCAGACAAAGAAATGCCTTATGAAAATGTTGTACCATGAACACTGGCTAATTATCATATATTTACATATATTCAGGCAGCTTCTGGCAGACTGCACAAGTATTTATCCGTTAGTATGGTAGCTGTCTTTTTCTTTTGTAATTAAAAGGTCTTATAAATTTTCAATTTCCTAAAAAACGTCTCCTAGCATTAATTTGCTGATACACTCTAAAATATCTGCCACTGTATAGATTAAGCTGCATGTTCCATATGCTAACGAAGGTAACATGATAAAACCAGGTGGTGTATTCTGGGTGATATTTGTGTGATAGGTATCGTGGATTATAGCAGTCTGTATTTGCAATGCATTGCAGGGACAGCACAGTCAAGTTTTACTACCTCATTTGCTTTCTTTGAGGGTTGAACTAGAACTAGTACAAGGCAGTAACTGAATGATGCAAATTGTTTGACCCTTTAAAGTTTCCCATTGTGATTACTGGCATTACGGACCATGAAAGCAAGCTCCTAAGGACTGGTTCACTCATTCCTTTTCTGAAAGGTTAACCATATGGGTTCTTTTATTCTCTTGGTATCCCATTAGTAACTTGTCTTACTTAGGAGACACGTATTAATCCCACAGAGAGAGTAAAAATGCCTCTTAGCTATAACAGGAATAATCAGCAGCACAAGTTAGGAACCAGTCTACCCTACAAGAAATCTTTCTCAGAGAACAGAGCTGATTTTTTAAAAGCTGCCCAAAAATATGCTTATGAAGGGTCTGGCCACCACCATAAAAAACAGTAAAAAAAGAATAAAAAAATATTTCTATAAATACATGAACAGCAAAAAGAGGGCTAAGGAGAATCTCCATCCTTTGCTGGATGTGGGGGGGAAACGTAGTGACCCAAGATGGGGAAAAGGCCAAGGTACTGAATGCCACTTTCACCTCAGTCTTTAATGGTAAGACAAGTTCTATGACTGCTCTCAACTCAAAGTCAGAGACAGGGAGTGGAGTGAAGGCCCCATAATCCAAGAGGACACTGTTAGTGACCTATTGCACCCCTTAGATGAGCACAAGTCTATGGGGCCAGATGGGATCCACCCAGGAGTACTGAGGGAGCTGGTGGAAGTGCTCATCAAGCCACTTCCATCACTGACCACAGTCCTGGCTAACCAGAGAGGTACCAGTTGACTGGAGGTTAGCCAACGCGACACCCATCTATAAGAAAGGCCAGAAGGAGGACTCAAGGAACTATAGGCCTGTCAGGCCAGACCTACAGGCCTGACCTCAGTGCCAAGGACGTTTATGGAGCAGATCATCCTGAGTGTCATCACACAGCATGTACAGGACAACCAGGTGATGAGGTCCAGTCAGCATGGGTTTGTGAATGGCAGGTCCTGCTTGACCAACATGATCTCCTTCTATGACAAGGTGACTCACTCAGTGGATGAGGGAAGAGCTGTGGACATTCTCCACTGAGACTTTAGTAAAGCCTTTGACACCGTTTCCCACCAGTATTCTCCTGGAGGAACTGGCTCCTCATGGCTTGGATGGGCATACACTTCACTGGATAAATGTCTGGACAGCCGGGCCCAGAGGATGGTGGTGAATGGAGTTAAATCCAGTTGATCAGCCGGTCACAAGTGGTGTCTGCCAGGGCTCAGTGTTGGGGCCTGTTCTCTTTAACATCTTTATCAATGGCCTGGATGAGGGGATCGAGTGCACCCTCAATAAGTTTGCAGTTGACACTAAGTCGGGTAGGTGTGTCAATCTGCTTGAGAGTTGGGAGGTTCTACAGAGGAATCTGGAGAGACTGGATCAATGGGCCAAGGCCAATAGTATGAGGTTCAATAAGGCCAAGTGCCAGGTCCTCCACTTGGGCCACAACAACCCCCTGCAACACCACAGGCTTGGGGAGGAGTGTCTGGAAAAGGATCTGAGGGTGCTGGTTGACAGCCGGCTGAATCTGAGCCAGCAGTGTGCCCAGGTGGCCAAGAAGGCCAACAGCATCCTGGCTTGTATCAGCAATAGTGTGGCCAGCAGGAGGAGGAAAGTGATTGTCCCCCTGCACTCAGCACTGGTGAGGCCACACCTTGAATACTGTGTCCAGTTTTGGGCCCCGCACTTCCAGAAGGACGTTGAGGTGATGAAGCGTGTCCAAAGAAGGGCAGCAAAGTTGGTGAAGGGTCTAGAAGGAAAGTCTTATGAGAGGCTGCTGACGGAACTGGGGTTATTTAGCCTGGAAAAAAGGAGGATCAGGGGAGACCTTATCACTCTACAGCTACTTGAAAGGAGATTGTAGTGAGGTGGGGGTTGGTCTCTTCCCTGTGATAAGTGATAGGACAAGAGGTAACGGCCTCAAGTTTCACCAGGGGAGATTTAGGTTTGATATCAGGAAAACTTTCTTTACCGAGACGGTTGTGAAGCTTTGGAACAGGCTGGCCAGGGAGGG
>NW_010388850.1:11766-15689 GCF_000710305.1 Buceros rhinoceros silvestris | reverse complement strand
AACAGGCTGCCCAGGGAGGGGGTGGAGTCCCCATCCCTGGAGGTGTTTTAAAGACATGTAGTTGTGGCACTGAGGGACAGGGTTTAGGGACCCTGTCAGTGCAGGGTGAGCAGCTGGACTCAGTGATCTTAAAGGTCTCTTCAACCAAATAATTCTGTGGTTCTGTGATTCTGTTCTGCTTCTTCTAAGTGGTTTATTCCAACACTTAGCACTGTCTGAGAAGAAATATAGCTCTAGTATTACTTACTATAGATTACTACCGTAAGTAACTAGCTACCTGACAACAGGATCGTATTCTGAATAGACACACTAGTTTAATACACCATTAATAGCATTAACAAGGAAGTTCCCAGATGTTTGCAAAGGAAAGCAATACACTAAAATTTTTACTAGCTGCTCCTCTTGAATGCAAAATAACCTTAAAAGAACAATGCTCTTGTTCACAGCCCTGACTAAAGCATCAGTATCTATTTCAAAGGCTTATTATGAATCTTTTTGTTCATGCCTGTATGTTTATGTATAAATATAAGAACAAAGGCCATATCTGAACTCTCTAGTATTTCAGTAGAATGATGTATTTTCCCCTTAAGTATAGAGATCCTTTCGCCACAGCCATGTTTGCATTACATCAACAGAGTATCAATAAAAGAGAAAACCAAAGCAAAATCTTTTTTGTACAATTCAGCTGTATGAGCTGAATGCAAAATGGTTTCCTTTTTGTAGAGCAGATCACAGAGATCTCAAAGTCTGGTATTAAATGGAAGGTCTAGAGCATAATGGTAGACTGTTTTGCAGTTATAAAGTTGCGTCATATATTTGTATATGACAAAGACAGACAAGACCACTATAATCTGTATGTCTCTGTAAAACAAATAATTTAATTTTCCTGATTCACTTCTGCTTACAGCAGGAACTAGAAGAGTAGCCAGTGATTTTTAAATTTCCAGTGATGGATAAGCTATCTACCACAGCTCTTGTTGAACTGTACTCATGATTAATGGCCTTTGCTGTTAATAGTGTGTGCTCTACTTATTGACTGGGCTTCTTCAGGTTTAATTTCATGCATTTGTATCTTCTTACAAAGTCTCTCTGGAAGAAAGATGCTTCCTTTGTCATGTGTTTCACATGTAGATATTTAAAAAGGTGGTTGGATCACTGCTTGTAACTTTCATTTTGATAAACTCCTATATACACAACTAAGATTTCATTAGCCCTTCAGCCTTTTTAAAAGCCATTATTAACGTGGATAGAGCTCCCATGCTGTAATCAGGTTCTGTATTCTTCCTTCCTAAATCGGTAATTTTACAGTTGATTTTATTGAAGGCCAAATGAATTGCTTGCAGCCTGATTTATCAAATAATTATTGTGATCGGTTTCTCTCTGTAACATAGCCCCACCATAACTTACCATTCTCATTACTTGCATCTTCTGTGAACTCAGTCATCAGCAATTTTAGATTTTCTTCCAGGTCAGCAATACATGAAGTCAAGGACCAGTCTCTAAAAGACCTTGACAAAGACTCAAACTACAGTGGCATGTTCAGACATAGTAGTTGCCTTGCTTTTAAACTATTCTAGGTAGATTCTGGTTTCTTGGTGAAAATGGCTATCAATCTAGTTTAAATACTTTACAGAAGTCTAAATTTTCAAACGGTAATTTTGATAACCCTAAAGTAAAAAAAAAAGCAAAAAATTAATTTGAAAAAAATTGTGCAACACCCTCTTTTAGGTAATTTATTAATAGTATTTTAACAGTTATTGTTGTGATTAGGACTGTGAATGGTTATTGTGATTAAGATTGGGATTGAAGGTCAAGATCATGCCTCTAACCCCCTGTTTACAGTGCTGCAGCTTTTGCCTCCTTACAGTGCTCCAGACCCTTGGTGTTCCAAGACTTGTTGAAAATCAAGCGTGAAGGAGCCAGAGTGCTCCTTGACTCTGATGTCATCGGATGTAAGCTTTCTGAAGCTGGTGACTGAAAAGTAAAATTCTGTAGCTCATCCTGAGCATCTTCCTGAGATGTCTGTTGAATTCGTTGTTATGGAGTATTATGGTTGTTATTGGTTATGGACTGAACAGGTCCTAGGGTTCCAGAGCTGAACTCTTTATTGTATGTGCTTTATACTACAAGTCACAATCACTGTGTCAGCTCTGGTCATTGCAGTAATGAGTGAAAAATTATACCTAGGAGAAAATCCCATGCTAATCTCTCCTTTCTTAATTTACTCACATTTTTCCTCTTTCCCCAATCCTGTTCACCTGTTGAAGAATTCTGACAGGTACAGTGCTATACCTGTATCCGGCTCCATTACCACCTTAACTGGGAGGAGTTGGAACAAATGTTTTGCAGCCTTTAAGTATAAACCTTATTTTCTGTTGCTTTGTTTATGCCAAAAGATTCCTCTGCACTGTTGGGCAATCACATTTCTAAAGCTCTATTGAGCAAAACTTAAGTAACCACTACTACTGCCTTTCAACTTTAGAATCAGAAGCATGCATGCCTGTCTAGTGGTATTTTTACTGCAGGAAAGGTTCAGATCATTGTTTTGACATCCTACAACAACTGTCACTTATACTTTTATTTAGGTGGTCATACATGTGCATTGCATGATGGATGACCTGAATTTCTGCCGTTGGTTTTGTAATGTGGAACTCTTAACCAAATTCATCTGTTAAATAGCTCATCTGATCTAAATATGGCGCAAATGGGATCACAAAAAGAAAGGCTATTGGTAATGTTTCTCTACATAGAGTTACAACAAGCTCTTAAGGTGTCCATTATTTTACTATCTTTTTTTTTCTTTACTGGTTTCCTTTTTTCTTTACTTTTAAAAAATTTACTTCTCTTTTAAATACATTTGGCATTGCAGAAGAAAAAAATTCTTAACACTACCTAATTATTGCAAATACGCCAGTGCAAAAATTAAGTTAAAGAAAACAATATTGTCTACAGAAATAACATTGGAATTGATCTGCATGTGAATTTATAGGCTTTTTTTTTCCCCCTTGAATTTATTTTTTTAATCTACATTGCACTGATTTTTCATTATTTTACTGGCAAAATTAGATAAATTCTGGATGAAAGGAATAATTAAGTCTTAACTAAGTCAGTGAAAGACATCTACTTGATCTAATGACAGTTGCTATATTTAGGTCTCTGTGTAGAGAAACTGATTCCTCCAGTGTACAACATGCTAAAAAAACGCAAGTTGTTCATGGATGATGAACGCTTCAGGGTGCACAAGGCCTGTGGTGTTCTTGACATCTCCTTCTACATGCTGAGACAGATGACTTTGTAACAGTGATTTTGAAACCTATGTGACATGCCTCTGGTTTCTTTAGCCCTTCAGTAGCACCAGTATCTTAAGACTGTGTCACAGCCCAAGATATCCAGAAGTCTTGTGGTTTAGTTTCCATATCAAGCCACAGATCATAAGGCTTCTGTATCTTCCTCAGTAAAGCAAGAACACACCTGTCTGAAGAACACTGCCTGTTACAATCAAAAAATAAATTTTTCAGTCTACTTAAAGCAGAGGCAGAGCATGTCAGAGATCTTGTCACATATCATCACTTAAGCAAGATAGGAGGGTGTTGACTAGAGGAAACTAACACAAGGTCAGTGCAAACGGGTCAGGTGACAGCACTGGGTGAATAATAATGAGTGTGCTGACAGAATGGAAAACGTATCAGATGACATTCCTCACATCTGTTATGGGTCCAATACTATTCAATATTTTCATTAACAACTTGGATGATGGAAGGAAGAGTGAGTTTATTGAATTTTTAAACGTTATCCACTTTAGAGGGATTGCAAGTATGTTGTAAGGCAGTTCAAATGTCTTTGACAAATTGAAGAAATGTATTGGAAAACCTGGATGCAATTCAAGAGCAAAGTTCTATCCTTTGAGAAGAACAAGCAACAGC
>NW_010388850.1:0-11655 GCF_000710305.1 Buceros rhinoceros silvestris | reverse complement strand
CAGGAATACAGGATACGAAATTATTAATCAATGTAGAAGTACTGCAGTGATAGCTAATCCCAAACTGGAGAGAAATCTAGTAGTACTGCTGTTGTAAAAGAAGTCAAACATTATACTTGAATCTGAAACAGTTCTGTCAAACGAAATTCTTTTCTTGCTTTGTTTAGCTGGACTCTTGTGCTTAATTTTGAGCATATAGTTCAAGTGTAGACTACTTGGATAAAGACCAGCGAAGAAAAAGGTGAATGTTAGAGCTCTTGGATATATACCTCACAGAATCATAGAATCATTTGAGTTGGAAAAGATCTTTAAGATCCTTAAGTCCAGCACTGTTAACCCAGCACTGTCAATTCCATCACTAAACAATGTCACTAAGCACCACATCTACACGTCTTTTAAATACCTCCAGGGATGGGGACTCCACCACTTCCCTGGGCAGCCTGTTCCAATGTTTGATAACTCTTTTAGTGAGGAAATTTTTCCTAATATCCAGTCTAAATCTTCCCTGGTGCAATTTGAGGCCATTACTCCTGTTGTGTCACTTGTTACTTGGGAGAAGAGACTGACCCCCACCTCACTACAACCTCCTTTCAGGTAGATGTAGACAGCAGTAAGATCTCCCCTCAGCCTCCTTTTCTGCATGCTGAACAACAATAGTTCACTCAGCCACTTCTTGTAAGTCTCCTCCTAAATAGCGGCTGAACTGGCATTGTTTAATCCACAGAAAAAAAGTCATATCTTATTGTGTATCTATAGAACAAGTCTTCAAATACATGAAAGTGATCTTAAAGGGGAAGGAAACAATGCATGCTAAATATCTGCTGTCAGCAAGTAAAAAAGTAACAGGTTTAAAAGAGGACAAGGGAGATTTGAATTAACAATCCGGAAAAAATATTGAATAGCGAAAATAGATTAGCACAGCAGGGTTCTTATGAGTACTGTTGGATCATCATGATTTGAAGTTTGAAGTTTTTGAAAGATACTACAGCCAGCCATCTAGAGGGACGGAGAGAAAGGGTAGGCTCTGCCTTCTGCACAGAGAAGAGCCTGGCTGGGCTACTGGGCTTCCTTCCAGCTTTGCTTCACTGGTGAATCCAGCTCTGCCTTGTCTGCTGTATCTTCCACTGTGTCATCCATCAAAGTTGCATGGTGTCTGCAGGGCTCTGAGTGCAGAAATGGGAGTCATCACCAGAGCCAAAAACACTCTTTACTCTGTTGCGACAGAGCTGCTCTGTACTTATCACCTCTGTTGTTTATGTTGTGAAGTGCCTCATAGCAGCAGATGGGCCAGACGGCGCAGAGCTGGAGAACTTTTCCTATCTTATTCTTCAGCTCCTGCCAACATTCACTCTTATGGGGGAAGCCATGAAAATAGCATCAGAACGATGTTGTAAGTGCTGGAACTACCCCGAACATTTACTGACATAGTTCATACGTCTCTGCAGCACGTGCCAAACTCTTCCTGGGGCACAGTAAAGCCACTCGGATTAGCACATTTTCTTCCCGTGCAGCAGATCCTGGTTCAAAACCACAAAACTTGCAGGTGGAAAGGTCATTTGGATTGGCTATATCAAGAAAAGCTGTTTCTATTTGGGAAGGCTAAAGCTGTTCAACAAGAGCAGCTCACATTTCATGTTTCCAGAGCTCTCTGTAGCAAGGCAGTGTCTTTTGTTCTTGATATACCTCAGAGTAGACTCAAAGAATATAGTTAAGAAGTGTGCCCTGATTTGCTTTGGTGGATAATGAGTTTAAATACACTTTAATCCCTTTTAACAATCTACCTGTTTGTTTCTAGAAAGAAAAAAAAAAAGAAAAAAGAAAAAAAGCACAATGCATGCATATTTCATTTTTCATGGATTTCATGCTTGAGATTTGTCTTTTTTGTCCATTTAAAATTAACCTGTTTTCATGATTTTTAATATACTTTGAAACCAACATTGCTCTGACATTTTGGCTCAAGTTACTATTTGAATCCTTTGCATTTTTCTTCCCAGCTATAAGGATGATCCTTTTAAAATAAACACATTTCTGACCACACTAGAACAGAGGAAGTGCTGGCTCCAATGACACTTTAATGTATCATAGAATAAATATAACACTCGAAAATAGATTTTTTTTTCCCCTGGTATTGTAATAATTCTTGTGATTGAAGCAAGCTTATTTTATTTTATGCTCCATTATGAAATAATTTAAAATGTTACATTTATTTAATGAGTAGAGCAATACAAGTGCTTGGCAGGAAAATATTTTTGCTTGACCAAAAATATTTTTGTTACTTTAAGCAGTAATTCCCAGCACCAGAAATACTGTGTTCTTGCTCACAAAATGGTAAATATTTAATCATTCATTGTCACAGCTAAGCACAACTTTTCCTTTAGTTCTCTCTTTACAGTGTGACATGACTAACTACTCTTGTCATTATGTTCTCATTTAATAATGTCATTGTGAAGCAGTAGCTTGTTGTCTTCATAATGAGATCAGTGCCTGGAAAAAAACACAGCGAGTAATCATGCATCATTGTGGCGGACGGAGTTGTGCACTTCACTCATAAGAGAGAAGCAACAATATCCCTTATTGATATAAAGCAGTGAGTATACAAAGTTTGGTGGTAAATGTGACAGGGGTTTAACAAATTCGGTGGGGAAGTGCACTGGATTATTTACTGCATAGAGGACAGGGTCAGACAAAACTGTCAGGAAGACCATCCCATTGAGTCATGAGGGTCAGAAAGGAACCCCTTTCTTTGTAAAGTCCTTCTCAGAGAGGAGTCTAGGTGCAGTTTGATCCAACCCTTGTCCCAGACTTAGTTAACGGTTTACATGACTTAGCTAAGATTTCAAAGTTTAGCATACTATCAGTCACTTACTGAGTACCTGTTGCAGCAAGGAATCTCTGAAACTTGAGGGGTGACCATGAGAGACATCCCTACTCAAGGGTAGATCCTAGCATGCAGCCAGCTGCCATGCAGGAGAGCTCAGCAGGTCCTGGCCTGTCCACTGTTTATCAAGTAAGATTGTCATAATTGCATGCCAGCAAGATGGACAACTGTTCCGGACAGCCCTTGGCTACTCAGTTGCCACCCATCCCCCAAACTCCAGAACCCACACTGGTGATTATGGCTTAAGCAGGCGGAAGGGGCGGGTTGGGGGGGTGGGGGAGGGGCGAAGTGGGACAAGCGGCCACATTCATATTTACCGTAACAGACATGTTATTACCTTATTGCAGCCTTTCAGTACTTAAAGGGGGCCTATAATAAAGATGGACTTTTTAGCAAGGCCTGTTGTACAGGACAAGGGGTTCTTTAAGCTGAAAATAGGTACTCTTAGACTAAATATAAGGAAGAATTTTTTTACAACGAGGGGGTGAAACACTGGCACAGGTTGCCCGCAGCCTTTCAGTACTTAAAGGGGGCCTATAATAAAGATGGACTTTTTAGCAAGGCCTGTTGTACAGGACAAGGGGTTCTTTAAGCTGAAAATAGGTACTCTTAGACTAAATATAAGGAAGAATTTTTTTACAACGAGGGGGTGAAACACTGGCACAGGTTGCCCAGAGAGGTGGTAGACGTCCCATCCCTGGAAACATTCAAGGTCAGGTTGGATGGGGCTCTGAGCAACTTGCTGTAGTTGACGATGTCCTGCTGTCTGAAGATTGATTGGACTAGATGACCTTTGAAGGTCCCTTCCAACCCAAACTGTTCTATGACTCTGTGATTCTATAATATTCTTGGACAAGAATAAACCATAGTGGATCCGCAGCGTTCAATAGCGAACAAGAGAATTCCAGAAGCAAAGAAAAATGCACCCAGTCTATAAATGCTAGCCTGGGTGCAGCTCTGTAGAGGGTGGAAATTAAAGTAGCTGTGCTGAAATGAATGGAGTTTATCTAGATTGACAATTTAGTTCATAGCACAGAAGATAACAAGTGAGGGGAAGGAAGGAAATGTGAAATAGAGAAAAAGCTTGTTATAATCTTCGGCAAGTGCCTTCTGTGGAAGTACTTCAATACAATGGCAGAAATGTAGGACTGCTTGTTGCTCATTCCACAGGACATCAGCAAAGGGCTGAATGTTGATTAAAGGAACTTAGCAAGCAAAGATTAACTACAGACTTTATATGAACTGGAAGCTGGACAAGAAGATATTAGTACCATTATCAGTCCTTGTTATGAATTTTGCAGAAATTACTACCTCTCTGAATCTGGCAGCATTGGGCCGTAAGTGCAGGTGAGTCATATACACATTCTGCCATTTCTGCTTCACGATATGATTTACCACTTGCTCAGTATATGGCTGCTAGAGTTTAGTAGTGACTGTTTCCAAAAGTTACTTTAACAGCTCTCCATTTCTTCGAGAGTTTTAATACTACCAGGATTTTCTGAGGGGAGCAATTTTGTTTTACATTTTGTACATAGCATATTAGGAGTGAAAAACATATTTTAAGAGTTAGTTCCAAAAATTCTATGTCTAATGGACCACTAGGGCTTCTTCATGCTGATTACTTGGATTCTTCTCTGCTTGAGGCATCTCGAAAAATGCTGTAAAGCATTTTTTTCTGAAAATGCCAGTGTCTCTTGTATTCGTTCTTCAGAAAAAGTGCTTGTTAAATTCAATTGAAAAAGAACTCATATTCTCTTATGCCTTAACAGTTTCTCAATCTACAGAATAGGAGATCAGCAATGCAAAGATCTACATCTGTGTTAGCTTAGGTAATAAAGCCGCCTGGACAGAAGGAAAGATAATTCACAATTTTGTTTGTAACACAATAATGCAGCCACACAGGAGGATGTTGCTGAAATTTCCATGCAATGCATCAACTGCCCTGAATGGTTTTTACAGGATTAAGTGAAAATGGAGAACATAATTGTCTTGAGTCTTAGGAGGAAATATTCAAAATATCCGTTTTGTCTACAAAGATAATCTCATGGAGTTAAGAGTAAATATTACAAAACAACTGATGATTAAGCTAACATGCTGGGTGATGAGGGGTCCAGTTCTTGCGATCACCCTCTTAGGTTATTTTATAAGTAGGTGTACTTGAAGAAACCAAGCTTAACCAATCTAAACTTTCAATGTCCTTGCAGTATCCCTGTTCAAACCTCTTCCATGCTTCACCTGATACTGAGGGCACTAAGAAAAAGATCTGCACAGCAGTTGATTAGCTATAGGGGTGCATAAACCTTATTCCCTCTTTCCTTCAATAATACCTTTTCCTAATCTTGATACCAGTTCTGTGAGCTGAGTAATTCCCTTGCTGACTGCAAACCTGTATGAGTAGCTACTCAGTGGGATCGCTGGGTGGCTGAGAGGAAATGTAAGAAAACCCCCTACTCCCTGGTCTGGCAGTAGAGGGAAAATTGTTTTTCTTTTCTAGTAGGTAACACCAATTGTCATCAAACAGTGTCACGGGTGAGGAATAGCGCTCACAATCACACTATAAAACTATATATAGCCTGTGAAAAGGATAAATAAGCCTCCACATGCACCGTACAGGGAAACAATGAGCTTTTGCTGAACCTTTCTATATAGCACAAGCAGCCAAGCAATCATTCTTTGCAGGTCTAGGAGGAGGAAAAAAATACTGTTACAGCAAGGGTTTGTTTTTTTCCCTTGTTTAAAGAATGCATCCAAAACTCTGAGGTTCCAGGTATCTGAGAATTTTACAAGATTTTTGACATATAAAATGTTATTGTGCACAAATATTTGCTCAGTGTCCTGCTTAGCTTGATTATGTGTGAATTAATTGTTGGTATTGTCAAACAACTATTACAATGTTGTTAATAACAGCAGCAGTTACAATATTAACCACTGAGAATTTTGGTTCCCTGTCCGGAAAAGAAACAGCATCAGGAGGATGTCAGCCTGCACAAAATGCAGTGAAAGAAATGAACATGAAAGCAAAGCTTAGCACAGAATTAAACCGTAAAGGATGGCTGGGTGAGATGTCTGGCCAGCTGGACAACATTTACATTCCAAGCACTGTTCCCATGATTTACTCTGAACACATGGTGAGGTCATGACTATCAAATAACTCTAGTCCAGATTCACATATCTTTGAGCCTGAAAAGAAAATTGAAGGACAAAAAGATTAAAACCTGGTCATTTAAAGAAGTGTTTTAATATATCACAGAAGTTCAGAAGTTCTTCCATCCATGAGGATTTTCAAAATCTTTCCGTGGAGAAATCATTTTCTCCTTCATTGACTTTGCAAAGATATTTGATATGGTGGGATGAAACTGAAGATGAAGTTCCCATAACATTTAGTTGAATTTTCAAGTAAGCTTTGCTGCAATAAGAAGTATTTGTCAAAGCTGAAGGCACAATGCTGGAATATTTTGTCATAAAAGACATAAAACAAGGGCATATATTATGGTGCTTGGTTTTTATCTATTTTCTGGCATTTTTAGAACAGATAGGAAAAAATCTAGAGCAGATTAAATAAGAAATGATAGGAAATTCCAGCATTATAAATCTGTATTTAGCAATTAATCTGCAGATTGTACACTCTTTACTCGAGTGGATTCATCTCCACAGCTGCTTGTTATCAACCTTCTAAACTTAACCCTAAATCTCCAATTCCATTCATTTTTCTGTGCTTTTCCCCACCTTCTACTAAGAAGTGTCCACTTTTTTCCCACATATGTTTAAATAATTGACTTCTTCAGTTTTCGTCGTATCTGGTTACATGTACAAAACATGGTGACTTCTTTTAATTGCTTCAGTGCTGCCACATAAAATTTCTCTAGTCATTCGATTTTATTTTTGTCCATGTAATTCCAATAATTTTGGAGAATTTAAGCATTTTAAACTTCTATTCTAATCTTGAGACAGAAGATCTAATAGCAAAATATAATTGGTGTCTACAAAATTTCCTCCAGAGTTCTGATTAGAAGTTCATTTTCCTGCTATTCTAAATGCTTGTGATATATATATGTTGTGTCCAATCTCCTTCAAGGAACCTGCTCATATGAAATATGTTGATTCATTAAGCCTGATCTTAGGTATAAGATATTCTTTTGCCTCATATTCGGACTTTTCCTATTACTCCAAAGTCATCAGGGTTTTCTGTCATTTCTTTTGGCTGTTGTTTTTATCTGAGAGAGACTAGATGATGAGCTTTTCCTCTGATATGCCTTTTTTTGTTATATATAGCCTATTAACCACACCCTGCAGGCAATAAATTAGCCAAAACCATATATTCTGCAAACCTCAGATTTGTGAAGAACCTGCTTCCTGACTTTGGTGGCCCCTGAAATCATCCAGGATTTTGCGTATCATCTCTGTTAAAATGCAAAGTTCTGATCATTGTTGATATTGAAAGACAAGTAGGAGTCAGACAGTAGGTAGGAAATAATTCAGATGAAGACAATTGAAAATTTATTGAGAACGAAGAAAAGGTCCAAGAAACAAGAAAAGATCCCATAATACTTTTTGAAATAAATGAAGACAAAAAAGAGAGAAGACTTGCAGACGGACCTAGGCTGAATCACAAATCTAGAAGTCAAGATCTATCAGAGTTTTGCAACCCATGAAAGAGATTTGTCTCTTTAGTAATCATAAAGTCAAGATTTACAGTTCGTGATAACTCTAAAAGGTGATACTTCTACTACCACCATACGCTCTGTAATGGCTTATTAAAACACTGTTGTGCCAATTAGCAAAATGGTGTGCTGCAGCACCATACCCTGGGAGGGGACAGCACAAACATGTAGTAACAGGGAAGTACTGAAAGATCACAGCTAAAAAAAAAATTATGCTCCAATCTTAAAATGTAACAGATGGTTTATATAGGTACCTGAAATATTAGATCTTGAATTTTGAATCAAGCTAGATGTGGAAAAAAATTCAGAGTAAAATGTTTATGATTTTCACAGTTCCATTTGCTATTCCTAGTATCTGCAGGCTTTCTGCCTGAGAGGCAATACAATTAAAGTGGACAATTAAGTCTCATTCACTTGCTGTGGTTATTATAGGTTTGGAGTATCACTCAACCTATTAACATTCAGGTTTCATTAATCCAGATTTTTGTAGTAGATGAGTGAGGCGTTATTAGCATCATTGCAAATGACTAAATTCTTTATGCTTCCCAACTGCCTATAAAATATTCTAGACAGATCGGAAGTTTTTAATGTGGGCACGCTGGCAAAGGCTGACATCGACACTAAAGTTCAGCTCAACTTCGGACTACTTCACTCGTAATTTCACACCTTACTCTCCTGATCACATACTTACCCTGAGGTCTAGTTCCTGTGTCTAATTCTATGTCCAGTGTTGAGAAACACTGTATATCACGTCCAGGCAATTCCAATTTGCATTGATCCACAAAAAGGGGGGAAATTCTGGTCTAGGCAGAATGAGAGTACCTTGCACTTTACCAAGAGGTTCTTCTAGCAAGCTGTGCCCTGAGACGCACTGATGAAAGCCTGGCCCTTGCCCACCAGCCTGCACCTCTGTCTTGTCTTCCTGAGCTGTAGATGATCACGCTGGCTCATTGGCAGCTAGGGACATCCCAAGTCATGCAGCGTAGCCCTCAAGGGCATTTTTAAATTTTGAAGGCAGAAAAACTGGTCAGCCACCATCAAAACTCCTTCCCAACCTTGTGGTTGTTGATGAGCACATACTGAGCTCATGTACCCTATTATTTATAGCGAAATAATTCAAAGGAGAGCATGTCAGCTTTTGTGGCCAAGTTCCCACACTAACATAAACCAAATATAGACCCTTCCTTGCATCCACATCCCAGTAGTAGCAATATAAAATCCTACCCCAAAGGTGCAAAGTATCCTGGTGACTCACCTGGGCCGCCTTCTCATTCTCATTTCTTCAGCTGAGTCTAACCAGACTTCCAGCTGAAAATCCAGTGTCAGCATTCTCTCCATAACCACAGCTTGCTAACACCTTTTTTTTTTTACGGTCTTCTGATTTAAGTGCATCTTTCACTTGCTAATTATAATTAATGAAGTGCTTCGGAAACTCCTGTGATGGAACATGGTAACATTAGGATTAGTTTCCTACAACAATTAAACCGTCTTCAATTCTTCTATCTTATTTTTTCAGCTTAAACAGATAGATAATAAAATACTAAAAGTCCTTCTTCAAATAAACACCAGAATATTAAGTTTTCCTAATACTCTGCAGTACACAAGTTTGTGTTGTGTTGAAAAATAACGGCATTAATTCTAAATGTTTATATTGAATTTTATATATTGAATTATTAAAATGACTTTAATTATTATGTGCAGCATTGATGTAGTCCCTAATAAGAAAATATATGAAATAGAGTTGTCAAGAATGAAAGAAAGGGAAAAAAAAGTTAGTATTTGCCAAAAAGGACTCCCCACTCATTCCAGGCTGAAAAGTTCATTGTTACCTCATAGGCTGCCATAAACTGCTTTTCATTGAGACATATAATATATAAAATCCATATATATATGATATCCATATATGTATCCAATATATATGAATGATATATATATGAGAAATACATAACCCAGATGACTGCTGCCTTTCCACGTTCATAGTATTAGGGATCAAAGAAATGCATGCCCTCTAGATTCAAATGAAATGATTGATAATTTCCATTCTGATAGTCAAGTGATGGAATATATTAAAGGCTGAAAGAGCACCATCAAACAAGCAGTGAAAACATAAACTCTTTAAGATGAAGGGTTTATGTAGTGGGTAGTTTGGAAGACCTGATTAATTACAAACTGATTTTTCTCTCTGTTAATGCTATAAGAACTATAACAGACAGCTAAAGGGAAAAAAAATCTTCGGAAGACAGATCATTCAGCAATGTACTTTGAGTCTTACTAACTCCTACGGACCACATCGCAGTGCTGTCATTAATAGGAGACAGCTATAAAACCAGAACTAGGTCTTCTTCTGAGGCATGCAGTGGTGATTCTCTGTAGACAATAACAGATTAAATGGTGCTAACCTCCTGCACATGAATGACAAACTGTCTCTCAGTACACCAGACCGGGCAGATGACATGAAATCACACAAAACTGGACCTTTGGGATCACAGGACTGGCAAAAGGAAGAGATTAGGGTGCGAGGTTGTAATCTGCTGACACGAGTCCCGCTTCTGCCCTATTCCCAGGGCAGTCAGACAGGGTGCTGCCCTTAGATGAGGGTTTATGGAATAACATAGGCATAAAAGCTCCTGAGGAAAAGGAGGGAAGAGATGCAGAATCACATTCTGCCAAAAAAGGCCCATTTGGCTGTTTGTTAGCATGGTTTCCTACAGACCAGAGCCATAATGCTCTGAATTGATGGTTGTCTGCCTGCTCCCTGGACCACATGAAGGCTATCAGTAACTGATGGCTACTTCAGCTAACGATAAAAATTAAAAACCCTCGAAGACACTAAGTTCTTAAAAGCTTTATGCAAGTAGAGAGGACAGGCTGTATGCAAAGCATATGAAGTATATGAAGTACAGTATGAGCTCACCCCTCCTTAAGATATCCCCAAAACTTTTTTGCTAACACACCAACCACAGAAGGAATTGCGATACAAACTTGAACTTACCAAAGTTTATATAACAACATTTAAATGTGCTGGAAATGAGGCCTCATTAGTAATAGTTTCACAGAATAGCATGTTTGCTATGAGAGAAAATTCCAAAACTATTGTGGAAATGTACTTGGGAAATTCCTCACTACCTTTATTTTTTTTTTTTTTTTTTTTTTTTTTCCTCCGGGACACATATGAAGTATATGAAGTACAGTATGAGCTCACCCCTCCTTAAGATATCCCCAAAACTTTTTTGCTAACACACCAACCACAGAAGGAATTGCGATACAAACTTGAACTTACCAAAGTTTATATAACAACATTTAAATGTGCTGGAAATGAGGCCTCATTAGTAATAGTTTCACAGAATAGCATGTTTGCTATGAGAGAAAATTCCAAAACTATTGTGGAAATGTACTTGGGAAATTCCTCACTCCCTTTTTTTTTTTTTTTTTTTTTTGTTATGTTTCCCAGTGACACTTCCGAAAGCCGGCTTTCGGGGAAAGAGATAAAATACTGAAGCTAGATGGTTCCTCCGCAATTACATACTCAAACTGCCAAGTGGCCTACAGTAGTCAAGCAGGAATTTGGTAGTTGCTGAACTTTAGACATTCTATAATACAGTCACATACAAGTGACAAGAAATAAATTTGTAATTTAATGATGGAGAAGGATAAGATCCAAATTTTCACAGAGCCCCTAAAATAATGGGAAAGCATATCAATAGTTCAAAAACTATGGCTAAACAGAAAAGAGAATTTTCATTCTACAGAAACGTTTCTATTTTAATTTTTTTTCTAAAGTAAAACAAGACAAAATAGTAAAGAGAGAGCAGAACGATATAATCTGAAATATTTTAAATATCAGTAATGAGCTCTATCTCCTTTGAACCTTAATAGATCCTATGTATGATATTGATGGAAGTAATTATGCTTTATACAATCAAGCACATAGAAGTTTGTTCACGAAACTAACATTTCACATTTCTTTGTTGTGTATTCCATAGGATTGTTTTCAGAATGAGTCAGTTGAAAGTATATTTCAGACTTCACTTATGGATTACATTTGCTGTTTGTCCTTAAGTTTTGTACATAACAGCTCTGCCTTTAATCTAAGTATTTAATAAATAAATTAAATAA
>NW_010388849.1:47540-54292 GCF_000710305.1 Buceros rhinoceros silvestris | reverse complement strand
GGAGCCCTGTTCCTGGCCGTGCCGCCGCTGCTGCCCCGGCCCGCGCGGGTCCAGCGCTGGTGCGTGCAGCTGGGGTCCAGAGGAGATAAACTGAGCTGGTCCCGCTTCCCCCCGACCAAGCCGGCAGCGGTGTTCCCCAGCACGGTCCGTAGTTCACCCGTGTATCTGAAGGGAACAGGGAAGGACGTGATGCAACCCCTGCGCACAGGTTGGATGATCTGCTTTTTCTCTTACTGTAATGACGGGGATTCATGAGCAGATCCCTTTGCGGTGCCTTTTGGAAAGGAGGTGTGATAATGGTCTTCCCACCTCCACCTGCAGAATAAACATGAGCCAGCTGAGAACGACGCAACTCTACCCACTCCTCCCCTTTCGGACTATCTTACCTGTCCCTGTTCTACACGTAGCGCTTGGGTTCCCATTTCAATCATCTAAAATTTTTCATCAGCTGCTGCTTAACTCTCAATCAGAAAACAGAGAAAACTGGGGTGGTCATTCAGTCTAGTCTCAACTACAGTAAACTTTTTTAAAATTATGCAGAAAATTTGCTTAAAGAGTTGTGTTCACTGCTTGCTTTTGAACAGTGACATAGTTAATGTAATGATAGTAAAACCCGGTCCGAGTGTGTGCTCAGTGGACGGAGCCAGTCACCTGGAGCAATTGTTTGGGGTTTCAAGAAATAAGATGTGACTCCCTTTACGCCATGGGTGAGGTTCCGTGACTACACCTGGAGATAGGAGCAAGAGGCTTTGTTTGCACATAATTAGGATGCTGACTTCTCAAACGCGTGAGTGCTGGGTTCTAACCCAAAGCGAATGGAGATGGGAGTAACAGCTCGAACAGTTACACAGACAGAATGTCCCTGCTCCTGGGAAAACCCACTTTTACAAAGAGGGGCTTCTGCAGCCTGCCAGGAGTTGCAAAAGGTGGATTTGGATCTTCTTTATGCTCAACCCCCCTCTCTCTGTTGCTGAACAATCTGGGGTTGCCCTGGTGTATCTGCAAAGAGGTGGGTTTAGAAGCCTGATACAGTGAAGTCCTCGGCCCTAAGCGCTCGATGATCAGTGGTATTTTCTTGCTCTTAGCTGCTGGTGTCTGCAGAAAGGTGCTTAAGCACTGCTCCTGCATCTTGCTCCTAGTGACCTCTGTGCTCAGCTTCAGCATCCCTTCCTGAAGCTTGGGAATTGTAAAGTCACTCTATCAGGGCAGAAGGTTTCTGTGAGGGAGAAACCTTTGTGTTATTTTGCCTTTAAGACCACTGCGTTGTGGCATTAAAGGTTTTCAAGTTCTCCTACATAAGTTCTTCGACAATCAGGAGGTTGTACCTGTAAAAACAGAGTACATCGAGTGCTTGGGTGAAGAAGACATGAATGGTTGTCCATCTCTCCGGGACATTTCCGCTCTCTCCTGTTCCACCTCTCAGGCCCCTTCATCTGGCACAGGCTGAATGGTGTGCTGAGGTGGTCCAGCTAGAGGGGCTCTGGGGAAAGGGAGCCAAGGGCGAGCAGCTGCTGGAGGTTTGGGGGGAATGGATGCCACACTGCATGGAGAGAAGGGGGGTCACTCGAGAGGGTAGTGAGATGCGACAGCTCTTCAGCCAGGAGGAGGAGGAGGCAGCCTCTAATTACCTGCATGCGCTTATTGCCAGCGGTGCATATGTATGTATTAAGAAGTGTGCGCATTTTATGTATGACCTGCAGGTTGTCGGGATTTGGACTAGATGACCTTTAAAGGACCCTTCCAACCCAAAGCATTCCATGATTATGTGAGGTTTCTTTCCTCATTCGTGATCAGCAGCACAACAAGGGGCTGTATTTCTGCATCTTTGTGCTTCAGTTCCATCTGCCCCGAGATAAGGAATCAAACGCTGAGATGTGACAGCGAGGGCTGCACGTGTGTCTTAAATATTGAGTTGGTTGCCTAGCCCATGTTCTTGATGTTCCCTTGGTTACTGGATCAGTTAGAAACACTTTTTAATACCTCAAGTGAAAACCTGGGTATCTGAGGATGGTACAAACCGGTGCTAGTCCAGCACTGGATTTATTTAGTCCAATAGCTGGATTCATGCCCCAGCTTAGACTTAGTATTGACTCCCTGGGCTTTTAGTGAGGGGACTGTCAGGTTTTACTACTGCAGAAGACAAGACAGTAACTTGTAATTCTGTCTCTAGCTTATACTGCTTTGTTTTCTGTACTCTTTTCTTTGATTTGCACTGAATTTATTTTCTAAAACTGCTTGAAAAGTACCTTCTCCTGATGCTCCGTGTGATGTCCTTGAGCTCCACTCTTGAAAATACCAAGTAACTTTCTGAGGACTTCTCTGGTGTGTCAGTGAGCAGCCAAATAAATGTTGTATATAGGTACAAAGTGGAGCTTTGCTTATCTCTAACTTCCTTGATGGACTTTTGCTCCTGAAGTTGATAGCCTAAATTAAAGGGAACAAAGAAAAAAAAAAAATCTCTTTTCCAAAGTTCTCTGTGGAGATTGGTTTGTTTTCCTCCACTCTTCTTTTTCCCAGAAGCTTTATCACCTCTTGAGATCTCTCTTCCTGACTCTGAAAGAGAACAGTTGGTGTTTACTCTGTAGTTACACCTTAACTGTCTGAACTGCTCTGATCTGGTGCAAGGTTTACAAACTGCCTGATCTCGTTCAGTGATTGTATAAGCTCTTGCTCGTGCCCAAGGTGAGGAGCTAATAACCAGGACAGCAGCAAGGTGGTGGTAACAGGAACAGAGAAGGTCGGAGGTCTTTGTCCTCCTGGGGAACACAGCTGAACTTTGGGCAGTTCCTCGGTTTGGAGCTGCGGCTGGAGAAACATGAGATCCAGTTTCTTATTTCAATGGGCTGAGCATGAGGCTCACGTTCCTCAGCATCGCTCCCGCTGCCTTGGTACTTTGTGTTCGGCTCTCCCCTGGCCGGGGCAGCTGCTGGGGGAGCTCACCTCTCTTGCATGTGTCTGATTTTTAAGGTTTCCGTGCAAAGCAGCTGGAAAGGGACGTTTTTTGCAAATGAGACATTTTCATCGGATGTTTTTGGCCAGGATGGTCCTTTGGAAGGTGACGACATGGTCACATCCAAGGTTTAAGC
This sequence comes from Buceros rhinoceros silvestris, assembly GCF_000710305.1. NCBI lineage: Eukaryota > Metazoa > Chordata > Aves > Bucerotiformes > Bucerotidae > Buceros > Buceros rhinoceros. The sequence goes on along the minus strand of NW_010388849.1, from coordinate 51,206 downwards.
TGCATGTGGCAACACCACGTGTGTCAATGTGGGGTTTGCTGCTCCTCAGCAAGACCAGTGTCCCCTCCGGAGAACAGGCAGCAAAGCCAGGCACGTGCCATTTGTCACTGGCGTTTGGTCATCTCCCAGAGCTTGCTGCAGAAACTCCTCATGCTAAGAGAGGTGTGTGAAGCTTCACTCACTGATGCAATCGGTACCCTGCAGCGCTGAGAGAGGTGGGTGCTGGTGCAGGGGGCATGTGAGGGTCCGCCTCGGCAGCCCGCTGCTTCGTGACTCAGCGCTTCCTGACTCACAGCCTGAGTCATCCCTTTGGAGCCCACTGGACCTCATAATGAGGAGCTGTCAGCATCCTGGGATTAATTCCAGCCCTTGGAGGTGAGCCACTTACTGGTTTATAATTCTGCTGAATGTCTTAGGCCATTAGTGCAGGTAGCAACCAGAAGAATAACGGCTCCTCTGCTGTCGTTTTTCTCCTTTGGGTCTCTGGAGAACAGGGGTGGGTTTAATGGGTGAGGAGCCAGGGAAAGTCTCTTCTTCCTGGAAAATTCCTTCTAGTTTACCTCATGCATATGCCCTGCAGGGAATATTCGTGGGTCATCTGGGCGATGAAAGGTGACTGCTGACTGTTGTGGCAAGTAAGTCTGAGATCTGGCACATAGAGGTAGAGTCTGAACCATGAGGTTTCTATTTAAAATGGCTATTCAAGACCCTGCTTTATAGGGCTTCATATCCATTCAGTCTAGCGCCCGTGACTTCTTTTTCCAAGGTAAACCACTATTGCTCTAGATTCAGAGGTACATGAATTATTAATAAAGTGTTACATTGCTAATTTATTTCTGTTTTACTTTATTACTGTATTTGTGAATATTTATCGCTATGTGGTCATCCTGTAGCAGCAGACAGACCAGCTCCCTGTTATCCCCTTCACAGCTAGCTCGACTCCACGTAATTACAACTGCTTACTTAACACTAACCGGTTTAAAGAGGTGTATTGCCTTCAGTGTCCCCATTGCCTCATCCCCTCTGCGAAGGGAGAGCACTGAGGTCTTTATTTTACAGAAGACAGTGGCAGACATCTCAGCCATGCCACAAGGGAGTAAAGACAGAATGTTTGCGTGGGAAAGGGCAGTGAGGAGTCTGGTCCCCAGCACGACGGTGCTTGGAGGCTGCTGGGGTGCTGGGGGGCTTGAGCCACACGCTCACTTGTTCAGTAGTGTAGGAAACCTTGGCCTTGAAAGCCAGCAGGAGAGGTCCTTGAAGCAGCGCTTATTGGCAACATCAGGTTACGTGTTGGTCTCCTTGTGTGTTTCCCCGTTGGAAACAGAGCTGACATCAGCACGGCCTGTGCTAATTGCAACTAATAATGAGGCAGCAAGTGAATTGAGAATACCTTGTCTATGGCTCCTGTCCCCAGGGGCTGGCTGGCTGGCTGCTGAGGTGTCCTCCAACCTGCCTCTCTACAGTCACGGCTGCAATTTGAACACTGTGTCCCTTCCTCTCTATGGAGGTTTTGCCTTCCAGGAGCACATCTGCCTGGGACTTGTGTATTTGTAGTGACATGTGACCCAAAGCGTTATTTGTCACTCCCTTAGAATGGCTGCGCTTTGATGTGCAGGCTGGAACGATCTGCTGGGGAAACAGGCGCTGTGCTGGTGCTTGATTAGAACACATTAAAATACTAGAGTTATCGAAAGCGGTGTGGGGTTACTCTGCCCGTTTATCTTCCAGAAGCCTTGCTGCGCTGTGCCTCTCGGGACAGACCTCTCCCGTGGAACCGATCTCTATGTCAAAGCAAGCTGCCTGGATTCATGGTGCTGCTGGATGAAAATTTGTGACTAATCTACGCTGGTTTTGCTCTGAAAAGAAGCACAAGAGTGAAGTCCTGGTTCTCCATGGTTTTGTGGCCAATCCCTTGTGCTTCCCTTGGGTTAGGCTGGGCTTATGTTGAGGAGCTCCCAGCTGACTGTGAGCTGCTCAGATCTGGTGTACTGGGGGAAAAGCAAGTTGAGGGGCTTCCCACTTGTCCTTCTCCGGAGAGCAGCCTGGGTATCTAGCAACCCTACAGGTCCTGGCAACGCTCTGACTCGTGTTTTGGCAGGAAGTTAAAAATAAGAGGTGGTGGTGCTCGCAGGGAGCTGGTGTGTGGGCACGGTGGCCGTCTAATGCTATACAGTTTGAAAGCTGTCATCGTGTGACGCATCCTTCTTCTATCCAAAAATGCCTTTGGTAACAGTCAGCCTTTGGAGAGATGAAATGCACTGGAGTTTCAGAGGGATTTGATCTCCATTTTGAAGCTGGAGTCTGTGTCCTTTTGAACTGTCATTTACTTTCTCTGGCTCTTACCTCACGTTTTTTTAACTTGCTCTGAACACAGACGTTGCAGCTACCTACCCCCTACAACGACTTCCTCAGACACATTCAGGTGTAGGCTTTGTGGTCACCTCTCAGAATTGCAATCTAATTATCACAAATTAAAATGCAATTGGACAAACCTGGTTTTCCACTGTAGACCGAGAGGAAGGAAACCTTCTCCTCCTGCCCTTCTCTCTCTTGCCACGTTGTTTCCCTGGAATGTTGGAGGGTGTGGAAGCACATGGGAAACTCACCACCACTTTTGTGGGGACCCCTGGAACAGCCATGTCCAACCTGCCTAACCTCTGGCTGACAAAGCAGGTCCGGGAGGATGGAGGAGGTGAGATGCCAGCCCTCCTTACGCTGGCGGTGGTCAGCTTTCTTGGCAGGAAACTGCTGTCAGCACGCATTGGTGATTAATAATGAAAGGGGAAGAACTGGATGTCTGAGGACTGCAGTTCCAGTATGAACTGGACATCTGGCTGCTCTCTTCTTTCCTCATGGAGTGCGGGGTTCCCATCTCTTGGGGAAGGTGAATGCGTAGGTGCTGGAAATGTTCCCGGCTGCTCACTGTGGAAAAACAGAAAACTCTGAAATCCTGTGAGATTTAGCTGTGCAGTTGGGTGGAAGAGCTGAAGCCTTTATTATTGTCCAAAATCTCATCACTGATATCTAATTTTTCTTGAGAGTCGAGAGGTTCTTCTATCGACTGGGTGGTTAATAAACACAGAAGGTGTCATAAACCCGACTGCTCATGCAGACGGGTTTTTTCCCCACCAGTTCTACTCCACACAGTGCTGCCCTGTGGGACTGAATTGTCTGATTTATATTGCCTCTGTGTGCAGCAGCATCTAGACAGGAATTTTTGACTTTCATTCTTTGGTGGCTTCCCTAAATTTTGTGCCTTTTTCCAGCACTAAAAATCTCTGAAGTGAGAAGTACGGCAATGCATGAGCTAGGGGCTTTGGGAGGAAAATGCCAACAGAACTGCCTTGTGGAAGATCAGAAGGGGAAGCAAGAAGCTTCAAGAGCTTTAATTAAACATGCATGTCTTCTGAAAGGCCCAAAGTAATTGAGAGCCAAGAACAAAACATCAGTTAATGGGGTCTCTGGGTCAGGCTGTGAGCCCTAGAAGTCTGATGCTGTGAAGCTGATCTCTGAGGCAGGGCAGGGAAAGCCGGTGCCTGTTTAGCTCTCTGACGAGAGATCCTACAGGAACTGGAAGCAGTGGTGCCTTTACACAGCTTTTTCTTCCTCTTGGGAAGTGCACCTCTGCCTAAAAATACAGTTAAAATCCATTAGATCAGCGGTTCA
>NW_010388849.1:44092-47260 GCF_000710305.1 Buceros rhinoceros silvestris | reverse complement strand
AGCCATTTTCTGAGCCGAAACTTTAGGAAAGTTGTTAATTTGGGGCGATGATTTTAAACTGAAAGAGGGAGATTCAGAGCAGAGAGAAGGAAGAAACATCTTACCGTGAGGATGGGGAGACCCTGGCCCAGGTTGCCCAGAGAGGTGGGAGAAGCCCCATCCCTGGCATCATCCCAGGTCAGATTGGTTGGGACTCTGAGCACCCTGCTCTGGGTGCAGATGTCCCTGCTCCCTGCAGGGGGTTGGACTGGGTGAGCTTGGAAGGCCCCTTCAACCCAAAGCATTCTGTGATTTTAATTTATGGAAAGGTTCACATGAGTCTCCTGTAACTTGAGCAGTTACGTTTTTTTCAAAATAGGTGTTTTACAGTTGATGAGTGGGGTTGTTTGTGTGATGTTACCTGCCTTCTGTGCCTGCGAATCCTGTGGCTTATTTCACTGTGCTTCTGAAACATTCTAAAAATTCTGCCTTTCTTTACATCCTCAATTACTGCCCATTAAAACCTTTCTGACCCAGAGTGAGTAGTGATGGAGATGGATGGAGGGGCTGACCCACCTAAAGCGCTTCAGAGGTTATGGAAGGCACCAGGTCACTTCAGTAGCTTTAGAATAACTGAGGCTCGAGATTGGAGTTATTTAAGAGTAGAGACTGAATCAGCTTCTGAGTGTTTTAGAAGATGCCGAATGTTCTCGCAAAGAACTGTAACTGCTTTTTCCTGCACTGGGGTTAGAATGGGAAGGGCAGACGCTTCACCAGGCTCAGTCATTTTGCTTTCTGGATTTCCAGATTACTGGAATTAGAAAGTTTTGTCCCTCATCCCACAAGGCTCCGAGTATGAAAGCGTTACCTCAGGGAAACGTCTGGTTGATGCAAAGCGCCACAAGCACATAATTCCTAAAACATTGGAGGCTGGTGCTTAATGGAGGAATTAGCGATGCCTCTGGGGACACGCTAAGTGTGACCAGAGGCGGTTTCAGGATCTCAGAGAGAAGCATCAGAGCTGCTAATTGCCCCGGGGGTGTTCTCTAAGTGGTGTAGGAGACGATTAGACTGGTTGCTGTGTGGCTGGGCCAGCCATGGCATACTGCTGCCGTATCTTAGAGGGATGTGCCATTGCACGGTCAACTCCCAGCAGAAGAGTTTGCCTCTTCCGAGAGTTTGAGGAGCTTAGGTCAAAGCTCTGTCTTAACTTAGCATGTCTTTCCCATCCCTTCTCAGCTCTCATCTTTAGGAAGTTCTTCCATTTTGTGTTCACACGGACCACTACCATACTGTATTCTTTTTCCTTTTGGGGAGATGGAGAAAGACTATTTGGCTCCTTTGCTCCTGCTGTCAAATCAAAGATCCCCTTCATACATAGCTCCTTTTTCCTGACACTTGTTCCAACAAATTGTTTGGTTCAAGGGCTGGGAACTGTAACAGTTAAAATATCTTGAATGTTTGCCATAATTTGCTGCTTCACTAAAACATAAATCCTCTCCTTTCCAGGGCTGTGCACAGAAGTACATTGTGAAGAACTACTTCTACTACTACTTGTTCAAGTTTTCGGCCGCTTTGGGCGAAGAGATTTTTTATATCACTTTCCTTCCATTTATCTACTGGAACATAGATCACTCTGTGTCTAGAAGGATGGTAATTGTTTGGTCTGTAAGTATTTCTATGGCTTGTTTAATCACGTTAATTCTGTTATGGTAGCAAGTGAATATTTAAGAATAACCCTTCAAATTAATAAAATCCCTTCAAATAAACAAACAAAGGCATCACTATTTATATGTGTAAGTGCGTGTTGAGGAAGCAGAGGAGGGACGGGATGTGGGTCTCTCTTCATCTCTGTGACATCTTGGATTGACTTATTTTTTTCAGCCCAGTAACTGATTGAGCTGCTTTTGGTGGGGTTTGATTTGGGAAAACCCTTCCCAATGTGTCACGGTATTTTAAGGACAGTTTTTTGTCACTTCAGGAAATCTTACCCCGGTTTCTTCTGTGTAATCCCTTCATGCAGTTCTGCCTTAGCTGAAAAGAGTATGAACCCAGTAGGAAGGGGAAGTGCAGGCTGCAGTGGAATAAACAAGATGCTTCTGCAGTCACTTGAGGAGGAGAAAAAAAAAAAATCAGATTCTCTGTTGAAGGCAGAGACTTCCAAGTATTGATTTTTTGTTACTATAAGAGCATTCTCAAATTAACTGGCTTCAGCAGTGGGGTATCCAGAATAACGTATTTCCTTTCTGGCACTGGAAACCAGCAGATAAACAGGCGCTTCAGCCTGGGAATGGCGGTTGTTTTGTCGCTGGCGTGGCTCATCTTGGTATTGATTTTTTGCTGCCCAAATGCGACCGTTTTAGAACAAAGGAGGGAGGTAGGGAGCAGCGCTGGCAGCTGGCAGACTCTGGAGCTTTAGCTGTCAATCTACCTCGACTGATGAAATCGAAGCTTGGTAAAAACTTGGATGTGATATCTGGCTTTGTTTCTCCTTGACTTAGTCAATCCTGGTTAATAATAGTCTGTCTTTTGTCCAAGTAATATGACGAGGAATAATAAAACCGATCTGAATTGGGTCCTGCACTTGGGTTTGGGACAGAAGCTGTCGGCTGTCCTGCGCCAGTAACCCTAGTCAGAACCTTTTATACAGAGCACACAATAAATAACTTGCAGATGAGGTTGAGATGTAGGTGGACACTGTGTAATTAGAGCTGGGTTTTGGCCAGGAGTACACCTACTGCTGCTGGAAATGTGCCATGGAAGGTGACAATTGGTAGTTGCTGCCTTCTGGGTTTGCGTGTTGCTCAAAAAAAGGCCTCTTTAGAGCTCCTCTTCTGCAGAGTCACCCTGCCTTTACCTTGCAAGGAGCCCATCTGAGGACTGCCCACATCTAGGCTGGTTTAGAGTGATCAAGCGTGTGATACAGTTATTATTAATATTATTCTTCAACTTAGGGAGTTTCAGAGTTGCATTTTATACTGAGGAGGAGAAGCTGCTTTAATACACAGACTTCTGGCAACCTCTGTTGCCAATATATTGTTGCCAACCTCAATATATTTTAATACATTTTAATTACATGTAATTGTGAAATGGCTAAAAAGACCTATACAGACTGTGTGCTAATGCTCTGGTGAGCTCAGCCAGGTGACTGCTTTGCTGGTGGCAATCAGGAGTCGCCATTCCTGCCGG
>NW_010388849.1:42152-44002 GCF_000710305.1 Buceros rhinoceros silvestris | reverse complement strand
TCCTGCTGCTGTGGGTGGTGTTGGTCTGTCTGGGACACCTTGGTCATGTGCGCAGCATCGGTATTGGCTTAGCCACGGGTTCAGGGCTGTAAAGAAATGCTGAGGTTTCTGCATGGAGGATTATGGGCTGAGAAAAGCCATGTTTGATAAAAGCAAAAACTCCAGGTAGCCTGATAGTCGCTACAACTCTGCCAGGAGAAGGGTGGAAGAGCATGAAGGGGCACCACGGTCTGCAGAAGGCTGTTATGGAGCTGGGGAGAGGAGTTGGTATGGAACGTAGAGCCCGAAGGAGAAGGTAGAAGAAGTTCTCTCGTAACACTGTCTGGGGTGAGGAGAGGTGGTCAGTGAAGCTCTTCAGCAGCAAGAGGGACGGTGGACCAGCGACGGGCTTCTCGTGAGCCTGGTGCCAAGCATATGGGTGCGTTGGGAACACGCTCAGGTAAAACACGCTCGGCGGGGATGGTTGTGATGGAGCAGGTGAGGCCACAGGGCGGTGAGAAACAGAGTGATGCTGAGCGCGTGGTACTTTGGTTGGTGCTGTTGGGGACGTGAAGCTGTGAGTTCCTGTTGCAAGTGGGAAATGAGGGAGTCGGTGTCCCAGGATGAATCGGGGGAGTTGCTTCCCTGAACAATCAGAGCAGAATGACTGCTGTTTACGAGGCCTTCTTATCTGTGACAGTTTATGCAGAACCAGTCACCCACATTTGAGGAAGATAAATCTGAACTGGCGCGGGGCCAAGGATGATTAGGGAACAGGCTATTTTCTGAGCGGAGACAGAAAGCTTAGATAAGTCCCTAACCAATGAAGTCAGAGAGAGAATGAGGCTGGCTGTAAACACCGGCGGAAGGAAGTGGCTGCTTATAATAGAAGAACAGTCATGAGAAGAAACGTGAAGAAGGTGAGTGGAAGCCAAAGGTTGGCGTTAACCACCGGCGGAAGTAAGTGGCGGCTTATAATAGAACAACAGTCATGAGAAGAAACGTGAAGAAGGTGAGTGGAAGCCAAAGGTTGAAGGGCAAAGGGCAATAAGAAAAATTGTGGAGAGTGTATTCCAGCAGCAGAGGAGTGGACCAGGTGCCCTGGGGCGCCTTCTCCAGTGCTGGGTGCCCCAAACTGGCTCCTCGTGCTCTGCTGTTCAGCTGGATGGCTCTGGGAAATGCTGGCTGCCCTCGCATCCAGGCACTTTGGCAGCTGAAAGCAGCACATTGTGCTTCCGCGGTGTCTTTGCTCCGGCAAGTCCCAGTATCTGCAGGCTTTACCTTTCCCTTTGAGGAGAGAAAAGGGAAATAACTGCCTGAAACCTCCAAGCAAGGTGCTGGGGCAGTGCTGGAGGTCCTCTGGTGTCTCTGCTTCCCTCCTCCAGCAGTCTGAACGCTCTTGAACCTGCACGGACGAGGCTTTGGCACCTGGGACTCTTGCTACTCCAACCAGAAAGTGCAGAGCTGAAAAACAACTTCACAGGAACCGGCCCCCAAATGTCCTTTAAATGTATGGCACGTCTCGGCTTAAGAGGCGAAAGCACAACTTGGTTTTTGAATCCCCGCACCCCTCCAGGGTCAGAAGCTTTATTTTGGGGTGGAACTTCAGCCTGGAAACAAAGGATTTGCCTTTTTGGTCATTCAGCACGCTTGGAAATTCTTTTTCCTGTTGTTGTTTTTTTCAGAATGGTTGAGTCCCTGGATGCTGCTTTGGAAACAGGCTTTGCAGCAAAGATTGACTTTAGCAAGTGGTTCTTCTGTGTTTGTTATTTTTTCTGCTTTTGCAACATTTCACCAAAATGTTTTCGTGCTTTTGCAACATTTCACTAAAATATTTATGTGCTTTTGCAATGTTTCACCCAAACAATCTC
>NW_010388849.1:36266-42059 GCF_000710305.1 Buceros rhinoceros silvestris | reverse complement strand
GGGAGATCTGGTAAACACAAGTGGCACTCTTAAAGCCCCACCTATTGCGCTGTGGGTGTCAGGCTGTGTTCGGGCATGTGGCTACCTACAAAACGTCAGAGTAGAGGGTTCGTAAAGAAACGCCAGGCATGGGTGATGGAGTGCTTATGGAGAGGGAAGTTTGGGCGTGCTAGTAGCATCCTCTGACCTTGAAGAAAAAGTGCCAGGGAGGCTTTTGTAACTGAGACTGGCTGGCAGTAATTTCAGGTGAAGTTTGAGTCGGGAACCTTTTGTATTTCACTAGAACTACAAGGCGTAGCAGTTTACCGGCATTAGGGGATAAACCAGATCAAGGTCACAGCAGCTTTTCCTGCTACCAGGAGCTTGTGGCACCAAATTTCTCTTATTTAAACCCATCACAAGCTAGTCTCTCCCTTGAAGTGTTTGGCTGAAGGCTGCTTTTGGAACCAGGGTGAACATCCTGCGATGTTGGTTGGTGGTGCTTCTGGAGGCATGAGGCTCTCTTGATCTTCTTGTTCTGCTTTTGCCTTTCTGAAGCCTAACTTGAGAGAGCCAAAGCTGTCCTGGATATGTTTTTAAGCAGCTGTCTGTGCTGCCTCTTCCCACCCTGTCCCCTGCTGCCTCTTGCCATGACACGCTGCTGGGCTGGAGACCTGCCTCATGAATGTGCTCCTCACATCATGGCTGGGACAACTCAAGTGGTGGAGCATCCCACCAGCTCAGTATGACCTTGAACGTCCCTTTGCAGCTCACCAAATCCTCAGCAAATGCTATGAGAAGTTCCTGCTGGGAGCAGCAGCCAGGAGCAGCGCGGACTGGATGCTTGGTTTAATTTCTGCGTGGTGAATCGAAGTCACGCCTGCCTTGACAACCACAAACACAGTCTTTGCTTCTGCCTGACTAATCTCCTGCAAATGCCAGTTTATTAATAGTGCATCCTGATTTCCACCCCCCCACCCCTCTTTCCAGTGTTTCCCTGTGTGCTCTGTCGCTCCTATCAGCACATGGTGGTTGTGAGAAAAACAAAAGCAACATCATGTTCAAGCTGTAAATTTCCTTTCTGGGAGGGTGACAGATATGATTGCAGACCAGGGTCTCTAGAGCCGGGTTATTGAGTTTCTGCTTTGGAGCCAAAGCAGCAGATTTGGAGTCAGGCTGCCACGCTGTGAGTCTTGGGGAAGAAGTGGCCGATGCTATTTGACCCCGTGTCTTCTCTAGGATTTCATCTCATCCTTTTAATAGATCAATAGCACAGACAGGAGAGCTGCAAAATCCAAAGCTGAAAATAAATATTGTTCTGGTTCACCTTTGTTAGCCAAAATATCAGAGCACAAAAAGAATTGCTTGTCTTGACCTTGGCATGCCTGAGGGATGGTCAGGTGCATTCGTCCCCGTGCAGAGGTTGTGGCAGAGGGGGGATGCTGGAGGACGTGCTGCATGCAGCCCTGCCAGCCTCAGGGTCTGGGCAGCTGCCATGTGGATGTTCCACAGGGGAAATCGCACCCTGAGCAGCAGTCCGTGCCTCTGCGTACAGAGCTGGCTTGGCTGGGTTTGTCGGCCTTCATACGTGTCTGTACTGTGGTGGTACCTCTACATGCAGTGCTCCTGCTCTCCGCCACAGAAGTGCTGCCCACAGCCACTGCAAGAGGAGTGAGGGAAAACCAGTGAAAATGCCAGGCAACACCTTGCAGATGAGCAAACCCACCACTTGGATCATTGAAGCAACACAAGAATTACACGAACGTCAAGGACTTGCACCCAGAGAATCTCCTGCAGAGGCTGGAACAAACGAGTTGGCATCTGGGCCGATGTGAATGCTAATGCCTCAGGTCTGACTCATCATTGTTCACCAAAGCAAGATCTGTTCAGACACAGAGACAGGTTCGTCTTGCTCCCCCCGGTGAGGATGTGTTTTTGGAGATGGACCGTGTACGTGACTCAGAGAAAACCCTTGGAAAAAGGCTGCCCAGGCTGCTGCGCTGCTATAGCAACCGCTAATTGCATTTGGGTAGTCAAACGTGGTGTTGCTGACCCCAAAATGGCAACAAAGATTTGCCTTCCCTTTACCTGATGCTGTGAGGGATTACTGTTCTCCTCATGCAGCCCTGGCCACCCCAGCAGTACCAGCAGGCACCAGAGTTTGAGGAAAGTCTTGTTTTTAAGTGGCTTACAGCATTAGAGAAAAACTTGTTACCCGTAACAAGTGGTGGGTGTCTGGGGACAAAGGCTCCCTGTATGGAGCCATCTGATGCTCAAGAGCATCCCTTCACTTCTGCCCAGGTTTGGGCCCTGCCTGTGGGTGTCCAGTGACCTGGGAAGGCTGCCCCGTGGTGCTTTTCCCTTTCCCACCCTTGACCTCCAGCTCCTGTCCCTCCCTGCCAGCCCAAGCAGCCCCTTTGTTTGCCAACGCATCTTTGTAACATGGGTGTGAAACGGTTAAGTTTAGTTTTGGAGGGTTTGAGCAGTCTGAAGTACAGGGTGGTTAGAGCTGCTGCTGTCAGCTTTCGGAGCGAAGGGAATTAGCCATGCCCATCCCATCAGCCCTGTGAAATCTCACCCAAGTTCCCGTGTGTAGTTTATCCTCTCCAGCTAGTGGTGCCCCACGCAGTCCATCAGGCTTTGGCTTTGCTCAGGAAGGCAAAAGTCTCTACGTTCAGACAAACTCCCCATGCAGGGATGGAGGCACTTGTTAATGTGCAAATTAAAATTATTTATGTTGAAGGTTCTGCAAACAGTTTTCCATCAGAACTGCAGAAAATTTGGTTGATCTGAGTCACCTGGAGTGGCAGAGAGCCCGTGTGAGAAATAAACCCAGAAGTATCGTCGAGAGCTGTAATACAGCACTCTGGGTAGACAGGAAATGTCAGCAAGGTAAGGAAGAAGCAAACAGAACAATAAAGCATGAGGAAATGGTTGGCTGGGAATCACAGCAAACTTACCCAGTCCCAGGGACCCAAGTAACACCCAGTTACTTGCTGGTCTGGACTGGGGGTAACTTCTGCCCAGGCTAAACTTATTCCAGGGCCATCAAAGATTTTTGGTATTGCACAAACATGGGGTTCAAGTCAAGCGTGGGTGAGGCTCAGCTGTGTGTTGGTCTTTGGCCAGTCCCCCAGGCTCTGGTCTCCATCTCCCTTCTTCTCCCTCCTGGTGCTTCTGCGGTTACGGCTCCTGATGTCTGTTACGGGGGGGGTTCTCAGGTTTTTTTTCTGAATGGGTTTTCTCTTTTTTTTTTCTTAACGGGTTTTGTTATTGGCTAGGCTGAGAAAAGTTGATAAAGGCCAAAATTTTCAGGCTGCTTTCTTTCTTTCTCAGAGCTGTTGGAGAGTAAATTCTGTGAATAAGGGCAGGAAATAATGAAATGTGGCTTAAAAGAGAACGTGCTGCTTAATCACAGCAGGTACTGTCCTCAGAGGAGGAGAGTGGTGGAGGAGAGCAATGCAGGTATACCCTGCAGTGAAATCCTGTTCTGTAAGCATGTTCGTGCAGAACACTCGTCACACAGTGACCGCATCCGCAGTGGCCACCTGCTCGAGGGCTGTTTTTTGTGTACAGTGAGAGGCTGAGCTCTGGCTGGAGCCCTCTGCGCCTCCAACCGTGTGCGAGCAGCACGTGGGGAGGTTGGAAAAGCAGAGCAGCAACTTTGCTGGGTGGCTTTTAACCGTAGTGCACTTGTCATCTTTCGCCTCCTCAGGGAAGCCTCGCAGTTCAGCTGCTGGGGGATGTTTTATTGCAGCCGCTGCTGCTGCCAAACAGGCCAGGATGTTGCATGTAAAACCATGTGCACGGCACCCAGATAAGCTGATGGCAAAGGTCTGGTGCTTCAGAGGTCGGTGCTTAGTCTGACCGTCTCCTGGACTGCTCCGCAGGTTTTACGGAGGTTGTCTTGTCTCTCGCTGCTCTACGTGTCTATACAATGTGTGTTTTTAACTGCTAGATGGGTCAGAATTGAATCCGGAATGCCGGGTTGTGAGGACACCTGGCATTTTTGCTCACCTCTACCACCTCCAGCATCTGGCCTGTTTTTCCCCATCGGAGGAGTCCCAGCACAGCCTTTGTTTCAGAGGTGACTCGCTTCCCTCACTGTAATGCTCTATGTACCACTGCTAATACACTTCTCCAAGTGGAGGTCATTACAGAGAGCAGCTGATGAGGGGTCATACTCCCTCCCCTCTCCGATGGTGTCACAAGCAGTAGCAGCAATGTTTAATGTCCTGGCAGAGAGAGTAATTTTGTTTTGAACCCAGGAATTGAATCAATTTCCAAAGATGCTCCTGCATCCGTGTGGAAACTGGTGGCATGAACCAAATAAACCGCCGTGGTGGTTTCTTTAAGGCACGTGGTACTCAAGCCCTTGTTTGCCGCACACAGCGTGGGGCGGGGTGTTTGCTGACTGCCCTATGCCCTGTGTATCAGGGCAAAGAGGGAGCAGCCGGGTGTGCCGCGCGCAGGGGTGATAATAACGTCATCCACGGGGTGAAGGATGCAAAGGCACCGGCACTGGCATTTTGCCAGGCTTTGGGGCTGGCTTCAAGCCTGGCAGTCCCCACGGCGTGCCCCTTGCTGTAGAGAAGGGCTGGAGGAAGGCGGTGGTTTGGCTTTTTCGTGGTCCTGACTTGTGAATCCTGAATCCTGATGTCCTTCTGGCAATGTGAAGCTATTTTTAAAATGGCTGGTGGGAGACAGGGCTGCGGTGTGGCTGGTGACAAACGTGGCAGGGGCTGATCGTGTTGCTGTCCTGGCATATGGCAAACACCAGCACGGGAAGGATGTTATTTTAAGACCCTCTTTTGCTAGTGGAAGTGTGAGAAGCAGAACAGCGAGCTGTCTCACACAGCAGCTGAGTGTTCACGGCAGGCATCGGTTAACCTGAGTTTTGCATTAAAAGCTTTGCTTTGTTTTGTGGAGCTTTGCATGTGTCTGGCTGTGCTACCCAGAGGGAGGAGGGTGGCAATATAAAGCAAATACCTCTTCCATATCACCATATGACGGGCTGGGTGGCATTTGTTCACGTCCTTCTCCCTGTGGATGCTGAGAGCCTTTGGGAAGAGGGTGCTGAGGGCCAGAGGACGTCAGCACGGCTGATGCCCTGGGTGCCACGAGATGGGGTACAGCTCTCACCAGGGATGCTGGCCAGCTTTGCCTCTGGCTCCCCGTTGCTGCTGCTTACAGTGACCTGAGAATGCACCGTTCCCTCCCCAAATGGGCGCACTGCGGTGCTTGGTAGCTAATTAATAGAAGCCATGCTCCAATCTCTGCTGCCCCAAGCAGTGCCCAAAAGCCCTTTGTTTTGGAGAAGTTAGGCAGGAGAACGCCACTGTACTTGGTGTTGTTGCTCCTCAGGTTTTCTCTCTGCTGCCTCCCCAAGGATGCCAAGTTATGATTTGATCACCACAGCGCTGTGTTATTTATTCACCACAGCAGTGGTGCGTCCTGGTGAGGTTCCTGCAGCACCTTGCGGAGTGGGAGCTGCGGGGAACAGGAGAGCTGGTGCTGCCCTTAGAGAACTGCTGCGTGGAGCTGGCAGGGATGTGGTGGTTTGAAGGTGGTAATGGAAAAATGTCTCTTACAGCTGTTTGCTTCGCAGGAGAGGGGTTATAAGGGATAGGAAAGAAACAAACTTCTCTAGCATGGGGCGGGAAACAGCTGGCTGGTTCACGCCATCCCGTATCGCTGCAGCTCGTCAGTGAACCCTCCTTTTGGTCCCACTTCTCATCAGGTTATGCCATGGGACAGTAAAAAATACGCTTCCTTCACTGACCGAGATAATGGAAACCCCTTTAATAATTCAGG
>NW_010388849.1:34138-36104 GCF_000710305.1 Buceros rhinoceros silvestris | reverse complement strand
AGGAAAAAGCACAGAAGTAGAGGTGGTTCTTGGGTGGGCTGAGCGGGGACTGCCCCTGCTGACCGACCTTTCCTCTCCGCAGATAGTGATGTACATAGGGCAGGTCTCCAAGGACATCCTGAAGTGGCCACGGCCCCTCTCGCCACCTGTTGTCAAGCTGGAAGCAAGGACGAATGCTGAGTATGGGATGCCTTCCACCCACGCCATGGCAGCTACCGCCCTCTCCTTCTCCCTTCTCACTTCTCCAAGGACATCCTGAAGTGGCCACGGCCCCTCTCGCCACCTGTTGTCAAGCTGGAAGCAAGGACGAATGCTGAGTATGGGATGCCTTCCACCCACGCCATGGCAGCTACCGCCATCTCCTTCTCCCTTCTCACTGCCACCGCCAACCACTACAAGGTAGGGGGCACAGAGAGAAAACAGATAATCATAATGAGAAAAAAAAAAAAGCAAAGCACGTGTCTGCTTCCAGCACACCCACAGCTGCTCCCCCTTCCCTAGGAGCTCTGTGTTTTCTCTTTCTAAAAGGTTTATTGCCCGGAAACTCATTTCTCCACAAGGATTATTTTTGTTTCATGTTATGAGTGTAAACATGTGTTTCCTGAGCTCTAGCAAGAATAACTTCCTGGTTGCATCACATCTGAGCACGTTTCTCAGCCCTCTCAAGGGTATTTCAAAGGTAAACCCATGTAACCAAGAGGGCTGGCAGGACAGCCAGAGGGTCACGGTGTCCTCGGGTGTCCTCCCCAGGGTGCCAGTGTGTGTGCAGGGATGATGGTGGCCACCAGTTTGATGACAGGTGCTGTGTCCTGGGGCTGGAACTCAAAGAAACAAAGATCTCTGGATTAGTTTATCTTCCAGACTCCAGCCGTGAAGCAATAGGTTTTGCTCCTGCCTGCAGTGCAGGGATGGGAGAGCAAGTCGGTGGTGCTGCCAGACTGGTAATTGTGTGGTAACTGGTCAGAGCAGCTTGGGATGGGGAGGAGGAGCATGACATGGGATATTTGTCAGCGCTGGAAGACCAGATCCATCCCATGTGTCAGATCTGACCAAAAGACCTGGTCAGCAGTACCTTCTCAATTGAGGAGCTACCAGTGAGACACTGGTAGCTCTTCATGGGCTGTCTCGTACTTCTTGGAAACTACCATGAAACAATAAAGCTGCTGTAAAATAATTGAATGGTTTAATTGTTTCTATTAAGAGGGGAAAAAGCACTGGTACCTTATGCCACAGCCTTTTCAAGTCATCAATTACCAACCTGGACTAGCTCCCAGGCTGCCTACTGGTGGGGGATAAGTGGACATAAATCCTCCGAAGGCTTAGAGGAGTGAGGGAAAAACATCGTCTGATGACCTGGGAGTAAGACCCGCAGCCAGGTCTGCGCTCGCTGTTCCAGGGCGGGGGGAAAGCTCAGAAGAAAGTTGTTATGCTTAAAATTTCCCCAGCAGCATTTTTGCGCTGACCTGTGACCACCCTGCTCAGTCATCAGCCTCTCGGCAGCAGAGGGAGACTTTGTGCCAAAGCGGGTGAATTAATTCTGTTTATTTATATTTCGAGATGGTTTATTTTATTTTTTTTTCTTCAGCAAAATCTCCTTTAGGGACTGACAGGAGCCCACCAGCCCACCCGGTTCAGGGAGCTGAATGAGTGGATTAAGGGCTAATATGTTAAGCTTATGCTGTAGCAAGTATGGGGTTTTTTTCCTTTTTGAATGTTGATTTATTTCAATGCTTCTGTCCATGCTCGCAGGCAGCTCAGAGAGGGATTTAAGCAAAACCAGCTTCATGAGGAGACGGTCAAACCTCAAGTGTCCCGGGGAAGAGGGTGCTGATTGCTCTCATAGCCGGATCTCAGTTTCAGCCCAGACACTGATTTTATTTATTTATTTATTTTCTCACTCTCAGCATGATGCTGGTCGGGCTCTGGGCTATGGCATTCCCCTCGGGCGGTCCCAGGCTGCGGTTCA
>NW_010388849.1:32162-34060 GCF_000710305.1 Buceros rhinoceros silvestris | reverse complement strand
GTTCAGCCACAGGCATCCCTCGTACAACCCGCTGTGCCCTTTTGTCCTTAAGGTCTTCAGCACCAACATGGATTTTGCAGGATTGTGGTGGAAACCTCTGCAAATGGCATCGATTTCCTCCGCACGCTTAGACTAGACCTCAGCAAAAGCGACACCACAGATAACGCAGAAAGGACCTTCCAGCGGGGTTTTGTTGGCAGGTGCGATGCGAGGTCTCGTCTCGGGTCACATTAATCTCTTTGGGAACGTTCAGCTCAGGAGCTGCTTCCTGGCACAAGACGCTTACCTCAGCCCAGCTGCTGGGATGTTTGATTTCAGAGATACGCTGATGCTAAAGGGGGTGATGGCGTGATGGGGCTATTTACAGGCTTTTTTCCTCTTTTCACAGTATCCCTTCGAACTCGGCCTGGTGGCAGCGTTGGTGTTCTCGGCGCTGGTGTGTCTCAGCAGGCTCTACACAGGGATGCACACAGTCCTGGTAAGGATGCCCCGCATCAGTCAGCATGATGAGGGCTGGAGGAGCCACACCACTCCATCTCCGGCCGTAGGTTCAGAGGCAGCTGTGAGGAAACCCTCAGGCTATCGCTATTTGAGTCTGTGGCGGAGTTATTTATTATTTATACTGCCAGAGAAGCAGTGGTGCGCGGGGGCGGAGGAGGTGGGTGAGGTCGGGGCGGCATCTCCATTGTCGTTCTCTGTTTTGAAATTTTAATTGCAAGGAATGCACTTGGGCAAGCGATGCTGCTCCTTAGCTAAGCCCTTTGTGCAATAGTATCTGTCGTCAGCGTGAAATATTCCGGACTGGTTCGGCCTGGGAGTGTCAGGGGAGGAGTGGCAGGTGGGTGAGTCATGCCGGAGGACAAGTGAGCTGCCCTTGGGGTACAGGGGGACAGAGACATGGCACTTAAAAAATACTATGGCGAGCTTCTCATGTTCAGCTGGAAGGAAATTCATTCTTAAAGAACTGAGATGCACAAATATTTGTCTGAAAATGATCTTAAAATACCTGTATAAGACCTATACACACCTGTATAGGACAGTTTGGGGCACAGTGGTTGATAGAAGTCAGCCCTGCTTTCAGAATCCCTTCCCGATGAGAGGAAACGTTATTGCCAGTGGTCAGAAGGGTGGCCCAGCTTCCCAAGTGTGGGTGAAACCTCCCAGCTGCTTCCCCACAGGAGCCTGATACGAATTGTTGGTGGCGTATGCATAAATAATTGCGTTTTGTACTAAGTAATAATTACGCTGGTAATAAGGAAGTTTGATGGCTACAAGAAAGGGAGCCCCTTATTGAGGAGATTTGGGTTATTTACAGAATACAGCTTGACCTTCCCTTCCAGGCCTAGTGGATCCAAACAGCATCTTAAAGCAAAGCTAAGCCACCCTTTCTTGGTTAGTGACCTCAAGTCAGTCAGTAAAAATTCTTCACATACTTCCCTTGCTGGTCCAGCGTAACGGAAGACTCTGCTAAATTTAGATGAATTTTTAGGGTAAAGAAGAAAAAGTTCTTTGTGCCTTTGACGGGATGAAAAAGGCCTTTAAAGTAAAACAAAAACGCTCCTCAGCTGAAGTGTGAGCAGTGCCGCCTCTTGAAAGGGTAAACGTGCTGTTTCAGCTTTGATTTGCAGTGTCAGGGGAGCTGCTGGAGCGCCCCCGTGTCCCCTCGATGTTCTGGGGGCTCTTTGTCAGCCTTTCCAAGTCCAACTCTAGTGCCAACGGGAAGAGCATTGGAGGGTCTTGCCTTCAGAAAGCTTCTGAAAACAAATGGTGCTCTAAGATCTCGTGAAACGGAAACCCCCAGCCCAATGCAGGCATGGCAGCAGCGGCACTGGTACCCGTGGGCTGTGCTGGTACCTGCAGGGGGTGGCCCACTCCCCTAGTGATGGGCGAGGAGCATT
>NW_010388849.1:27381-32088 GCF_000710305.1 Buceros rhinoceros silvestris | reverse complement strand
CGGCGTGGGTCCCGGTGGGCTGGCCTGGTCCCTGCAGGTGCTGCCGCACTCCCATAGTGATGGGCGAGAAGCATTTCGAAGCGCCCCAGTCCTGCATCCCAGGCACTGCCTGCAGTTGGATGTTGACCTCAGATGTTTCTCTTTATGTACCTGTAGCTCAGGGAAATAATTGGAAGGACTTGCGGTGTTAGAAAGTCGATAGTGGCCCATTCTTTATGTGCACAGAAACCCGGGAGCTCTGCAGCTGAAGTGGGTAGGAGCGAGGGCTCCCTTCTGTCGGAGCTGGGCTGGGTGAGGCAGGAGGGAGGGATGGAGCCTGCGGAGGACTTGACTGTGCTAAGGGAGCTGGAGTATCCCAGCGGGGAACAGGGAGGTTTTAAGATTTGCCAGTAGTCCTGCACCTTGAGCAAAATTCGTGCCTGCCCTCATTAAAAAATTCCTCTCTAATTGCGGGTTTGGCGGGAGGTTAATCTGTTTACACAGGCAGCCAGGCAAAAATGCGCTTCCTGGGAGCGCTCACAGCAGCTCCACTATCAGGAGAAGCGCGTCCTGGGTGTCCTGGGTCCCTGTCCCAGCAGGAAGAGTCCAGAAAAGCAGTTTTTCCTCATAGAAATCAGAGCCATCCCTCCTCTTCCCATCTCCTCCTTAGTTTAACAGGCGAGGGAGGGAATCCGTTAATTCTGCACTGTGAAATGACTGTGTAAAGTGTTGGTCTCGCACCCACCCACCTCCTCGGGTTGTTCGGAAAGTCCAGTCTCTGCTGGTGCGTACCAGCCCAAGGGGAGTCACTGCTGGGTATGTCCCACGCTCTCCAGGGAAGGAGTCTCCAGAAGGAGAAGCCCATATGCTGGTGGATGGAGGGAAAACCCAAATAGACCCCTGGTCTGCAAATGTTTTTGTTCAGTAAAAACATTTTGGAGCGTGCATGCCCCAATGTTTGTATATTTACTTATGAATTATGAATCAGGTCCATAAATAGAGGCTGTTTGTGCCCCAGCTGGGAACTGCTGGGGTTGGCTGGGTAAATCTGAGCAGAACCTTTATCAGGGAAATGTTCATGTTTGGTTAAACGTCTTGGATTGGAAGAGAAAAGGACACAAACAGCTTCTGAGTTTCACTCACTCGTGTGGAGGGGTAGGGAGGGGACACCACGTATCCGAGGTTGACAAATAGCAGGAGATGGAGGTACCCAGTGGGTAGTTCTGGGGTGTCTGAGCATCAGTGCTGGGAGCAACCCCCAGCTCTTCGGTGATGGTGCAGTTACTCAGGGCTGCCCCAAAACATGCCTTTGCATGTCACGTTACCATCTAAAACTTGGTATGGAACAATGGGTTATTGTGAAATATCGACACCTAAGGGTATTTTACACATTAGACATCGGTGAAAAGCCTTGTATTTCCATGGCTATCCTCATGGCATGGATGAGGGCATAAGCGTAAGTGGAGATTTGCATCAGGAATATGCAAAATGGCTCCGGGAGCTGCTGAAACCCAAACTGTGCTGTGAATCTCTTGCCCGGGAGCTGTGAACAGCTGAAGTTCAGCTGTGGTGGAATAATGCGGTTACCAGAAAGTCATTAAGTATCTCTGTGGTGAAAAAGTCCCCTCATTCCTGCCTGACTTTAAGCGAAGTTCTCATCAATAACTCGTTTTAGACTGTGGCCACGGTAGCAGGCAACTGTTGTGACTCGGTGGGAGAGACACACTCTGGAGAAGAGGATGCTTCCTCGTGGTGGAACTCTGCTGCCTCCGGAGCAATGCTGGGAGAGCAGCACCGGGGAACTGGTTCTGTCGCTTTTTGTCTGGCTGCTCTCCTACCAGCAATGGCTTTTGTCAGGGGTTACCGCTCGTCTCCTTCCCCAACCTTTGTGGCTGACAACAATCGGGTTCTCAAAGCACCTTATTTGCCTCTGTTAATAAAGGAGGTTTTAACACCGTGCTTGCCTCAGGCGCTTTGCTGCAAGCCGGGGTGACAAATTTCTTCTGGCTGCCTTCCTGCCCAGCGGTGCCGACCTCTGGCTGAAATCGCGGCACAGGCACCACGTCCTGCAGCCCTGTGCTCTGTCCGTCCCCAGAGCCTGTGTTCCTGGGCTGGGAGCTTGTCTCTGACACAACAACGAGCGAGCGATAACCCTACTGATGCCATCAAAGCACAGGTAGGGTTATGGGAGGAGCGGTTTGCCGCGATACCCTCCCTGCGATGCCTCTTTTGAGGTCGCAGATGGAGTGCACCCTTAAAACCTGAAAGCAGGTGAGGGGAAGAGTCTCACTTGTTCAGTGGAAAAATATGGGTCAACAGACACATTGACTTGGACAAGGCCGAGGCTGGGCTCGGGGGTTGTCCTGTTTGGGTCAGCACAGGCTATCACTGAGGCTGGACGGTGCCATCGCTGTGACGTCAGGGTGTGCCTCCGCTGCTGCGCGCCCACGAACGCAGACCCTGGTCTTTTGTCATCCCCTGAGACCATCTGTTTTGCCTCACAAAGCTTCTGAACGTGCTCTCTCTGCAGGACGTGATCGGCGGAGCACTCATTTCGGCCGTGCTGCTCGTGCTCCTGTACCCTGCGTGGGACACGATCGACCACTTGCTGTTAACCAGTCCCTTCTGCCCACTGGTTTCCATAGTCGTGCCTCTCATCTTGTGCTACAACTACCCCAAACTGGACTATTACAGCCCTACCAGGGCAGACACCACAACGATCCTAGGAGCGGGAGCTGGAGCAACGGTGGGATTTTGGTTAAACAACCAGTACACAGCACCAGCCTATACCAGTGAGAACTTCCAGCTTGGACTTTCCCTGGTCATCAGTAAGATGGTGGTGGTCGTGCTAGCCAGGTCCTTTGTAGGGATCCTCGCTGTCCTGCTGACGCGGCAGCTGATGAAGAGCGTGGTCCTTGGCGTGCTGGGTTATCGGTACAAATTCCCCATTGGCGACCTGGAAGCCCGGAGGCGACTGGAGGTCGAAGTGCCGTATAAATTTATCACGTACTCCTCCGTTGGCTTCAGCGCCACCGTCATCGTGCCGTGGCTGCACGAGCTGTTGGGACTGATGTGAGCGCAGCGCCTTCCTCCCAAAGTGACGTGTGGTACCGCCACTTGAGGGATGCAAAGTTGATCAGGGCTGGTGACTTGACCAAAAAGTGTTTTGTGCCTTTCTGCACTGGTGGGGTGGGTTGTCCCTGGCTGGACGCCAGATGCCCACCAAAGCTGCTCTGTCACTCCCCTCCTCAGCTGGACCGGGGAGAGAAAATACAATGAAAGGCTCGAGATGAGGACAGGGAGATCACTCAGCAATTACTGTCACAGGCAAAACAGACGTGACTTGGGGAAAAATTAATTTAATTTATTACTGATCCAGTCAGAGTAGGATAATGAGAAATAAAACCAAATCTTAAACCACCTTCCTCCCACCTCGGTACAAATTCCCCATTGGCGACCTGGAAGCCCGGAGGCGACTGGAGGTCGAAGTGCCGTATAAATTTATCACGTACTCCTCCGTTGGCTTCAGCGCCACCGTCATCGTGCCGTGGCTGCACGAGCTGTTGGGACTGATGTGAGCGCAGCGCCTTCCTCCCAAAGTGACGTGTGGTACCGCCACTTGAGGGATGCAAAGTTGATCAGGGCTGGTGACTTGACCAAAAAGTGTTTTGTGCCTTTCTGCACTGGTGGGGTGGGTTGTCCCTGGCTGGACGCCAGATGCCCACCAAAGCTGCTCTGTCACTCCCCTCCTCAGCTGGACCGGGGAGAGAAAATACAATGAAAGGCTCGAGATGAGGACAGGGAGATCACTCAGCAATTACTGTCACAGGCAAAACAGACGTGACTTGGGGAAAAATTAATTTAATTTATTACTGATCCAGTCAGAGTAGGATAATGAGAAATAAAACCAAATCTTAAACCACCTTCCTCCCACCCCTCCCTTCTTCCCAGGCTCAACTTTACTCTTGATTTCTCTACCTCCTCCCACCAGCAGTGCAGTGGGATGAGGAACGGGGGCTGTGGTCGGTTCATCACACGCTGTCTCTGCTACTCCTTCCTCCTTAGGGCTGGGACTCCTCACACTCATCCCCTACTCCAGTATGGAGTCCCTCCCACAGGAGACAATTCTCCAGAAACTTCACTGAAGTTGTCCTTGTGCAGTTTTTTTTCTCTCCTTAAATATGTCCTCTCAGAGGTGCCACCACATCTCTCTGACGGGCTCAGTTTTGTCCAGTGGTGGCTCTGTCTTGGAGCAGGCTGTGGCCTCTGCAGGGCTGCTTCTCTCACGTGTTCTAACTCCTCTCTTCCGGATGCAGAATAAGCAGGGGGTTTTCCCCATCTTCTTACACATGTTATTACAGAGGAGTTACCACCACCACTTGGCCTCGGGCAGCGGTGGTTCTGTCTTGGAGACAGCTAGCGTTGGCTTTACTGGACACAGAGAAAGCTTCTAGCAGTTCTCACAGAAGCCACCCCTGTAGCCCCCCACTAACAAAACCTGACCACACAAACCTGATACAACTGGCCTGAAATAGCCCATCTGAAGGGTCGTGGGACTTGCTCTACACAGGTAACTTTGGGTTAGACATTGCTGACCCTGCCGTGTGCCGTGGGGACTCCTGGCCCCGACGACAACCAACGAGCACAGAGCACAAAGCCAAAGGCCCTGCTAGAGCAGCAGCAGCGGCTGGTTTGAGATGGGGTCAGGAGTGCTGGGGAGCCTGGCTG
>NW_010388849.1:23781-27210 GCF_000710305.1 Buceros rhinoceros silvestris | reverse complement strand
TCTTGCGAAAGCAGCGGGGCGAACCAAGGAAGGGCTCAGGTTTGGGGCTGGAGGGATGAGCTGCTGGTGGGGTGGGGGAAGAGACAACCAGCCAAGAGTGAGGCACCAGCCTTGGAGCTTGCGGAGCTCTGCTCTCTGCAAGCCGCTGGGGACTGGGGGCAAAGATGTGTGCCTGAAGATGGGAAGGTCATGTGGAGGCTCTTCAAGGGCTGGCACCTTCCTGCTGTCAGGCTTCAGAGGGAGCGCGCTGCTGGCCGAGGTGGCAGGTTTCCCCAGAAGCCAGCATCAGCAGAGACCAGACGGCCACACGTGGGCATGGCTGAGCACTCCCCTGAAGAGAGCTGATCGGTGTTGAACTTGTCGCTGGTCATAGCGTCTTCCGACAGCACTGCCAGACCTAGCCAGTGTGTGTGTGTGTGTTTTACCTGCTGCAATGCCTCAGAAAGCATCCAAACCCAAACAAAGCAAACCAAAAAAACCCACGCAGAACGTTCTAAGTGATTTGTAACAAATTTATCTTGGATATTAATGAGAAACCCTCCCCTAGAAGACCCTTCTCCTATGCAAAACCAAGCCCAGGTGTTACTACAATGTTGAGGCTTGACTCTGCTTTAGCTTCCTTGTCTAGGGGATGGGACAAAGTGCTGGGGTGACAACCAGGGTCTTTAAACTGCATGGTGGAAGGAGCTAAGAGGTCACCCCGGTGACTTCAACATGTAGTTGAACTCAGGCTGCTCAATAAAAAAAAAAAAAAAGCAAACTGTATTTGGTTTGAATTTTAAAATATACCTATTTTGCAAAATTTGGTGTGTCTCCATTCATTTGGCACAGTGTAACAGACTGAAGAGTTAACTGGAAGCCAAACAGGCTTTTAAATGAAGACAGGCGATTATAGCATGACAGCCCCCAGGCCACAGAGCAGGTCGTGCTGGTGGAGGACTGTGACAAGGTTTTGTTGTCAAGGATGTGTGTTTGACACCGAGTGGGGCTGTGTCCTCCCCTCAGCGTCACCTCCCACCTGGAAATGATGTGCCCCTGGGCTTCCAAGTGCCCACAGCTGAGTGGGGTGAGCCCACTTGTTGTCCCGGGCCACAGGCACAGGGCCCTGGGTCTGGGCAGGGCTTTGAGGTGGGCTTAGTGCTGAGGTTCTGGGGATACTCACAGGACTACAGCCACTCCCTTAGGGCCGGGCTTGAAGAGGCAGGTCCTCTGGTAAGGTAAGACACATCGAAGCACTGGGTCCTCGCTGCCAAGCCAGCTGTGGCTCTGGGAACTTTCTGCACCCCTCCATCCTTGCCGTTCAGGTGCCTCTGCATCTCCAGCATGGTGGTCAAAAGAAGGTTTGGGGGGCCAACACACCCAAACCTGGGTGTGTTCTGTGCTGAGTGACGTGAAGGCACTGGTGGAGTCCTCTCGGAAGCATGCTCGGGTTAGAGTGAACAACTGAGGTGGGCAGGGCAGGAGATGGCTTCCAGACACGGAGCGTCAGCCCCAGAGCCTGGGCTGTTGTCTCAGTGCTGTCCCGTACATCCTCTCCATCCTGTGACCATCTTCAGTGCCAGAGGTGCTGCCAAGGTAATTTTTTTCTAAATTTCCTTCATTATAACCAGCTACTTTGTCAGCAGCAGGGATTAAAACCCAATGCAGCAAGCGCTGAATTTCCTGGTTGAATTTTTTAACTTTGTCATGTCCCCAGTCTCCAAGTTTTGATGTAAACTTGTGCCTTGCTTTTTGGGATACAGGTGATTTAGCTCAGGGGATGGACCTTCAAGCAGAAGCACCCCTTGCTTTTTGCTCAGCCTTCCACACTCACCTGCCGAACCAGGAATGATTCAAACCACAAGCAGGCACATTACTGGGGTTGGAACCAGCCCACAGCACTGCCTTTACACAAACGCTGGCGCAATAGTGGAGGGGAGCTGCGGCCGGGAGCTGGGGCCAGGCTGCCCCAGGGGCTCTGCTGCCTGGAAGAGCCCCTTTGCGGCACCGAAGCACAGCAAGGACAAAGCCAGAGAGCAGCGCTCGTGTCCAGCTGAAAGGAACCTAGCAGTTGGACCACTCTGTCACCAACTCTCCAGCCTTTTGTGGTTGCGCTCAGATCCCGAGCGATGACCCAGTACCCACAGCCAGCAGGAGCAGGCTGAAAGCAATCCCTGACTGGGGACCACCAGTGAAAAACCCAGCTTTTCCTTAAAAAACTGCTCAGAAGTCGCAGCACCAGCAAAAGGTCCTTCACCAGAGACCGCGGCTGCTACGAAGAGTAAGAGCAGGACTGTGATGCTCACGGTGACTCTCCATGGCACGAAGCTGGGTCAGATACCTTCATCACCAAAGAGGCTTCATTCCTCTTGATTACCTGCCTCTGCTTTTGGCAAGGAGCGTTCCCTGGGACAGAACTAACATCCTGCTTGAGGAGCACTGGGGCATGAAGCAGCAGCGGTGATGCCCAAGAGCCTCACAGCACGTACTGCTGCAGCTCAAGCCCATAGTCTTGGGCTAATCTGGTCTTTACACTCCAAGGACAGCACGTTCACAGGACAACTGGGACACCCAAAGCACCAGAAGACCTTGTGCACAGAAATATATTTAGCGCAGGCAATTACAGCTGCACTCTGCGGCAATACAGGTCGGCCTCATTACCCTCCTACCCCTGTACACGACACACGAGAAACCGGGGTTAATGCTCACCATCTGCCTCGCAGCTCGCTCCCACACCGGGAGCTCGCTGACAGTCGTGTGGGCATCACGGCGGGGTAGAGCCTGCGAACGACAGGCTGGCTGGTCCTTGGGAGACGGTGAAGTGTGGGTGCAGCCTCTCCCTCCCCGTGGGCGCTGCAGTCAGGCAGCGTATGGCAGGAGCTCTGTTCTCATCTCACGTCTGTCACGCCAAGATAATGAAAATCTCCATGTCCACCCGAGGGTAACCGCGGGGTTTCCAGATGGGGGGCTGGAGTGGGTTTTTCATACCGGATTAAGACTTGCCTGTTGCGCCCCGACCTATTCAGATTATGACAGGGCTACCACCAGAGAGCCATGGTGGGTCCAGCGGCAGGCAGCTCGTGAGCTCACCCCACCCTCCCCACTCGATGAGGTTGTCACTGCAATGCCCCTCTCCAGCACCACCCAGGTGTCTGTTCCCGGCCGGTCGCCTCCTGGGATTGGAGGGTCCAGCTCTCTCAAATGAGCCGCTGCCTATTGGCTCAATGCAAAATACTCGTTATTTTCAGTCTGCAAAGTGATGGTTATAATGCTGCAAATGAGGGACGGCAGCTTCATTAGCAAGGCGGGAAAGAGCCCATTCTGCTCTGAGCTGGCCGCCCACCCAGCGGCGTTACACCAGGACGGACGAACCGGGCACCGCCGTGCTGGCTGCAGCGTCTCAGTTTTCCGCACGGCAGAGACACAATGTGCCAGGCTGGAGGATAACTG
>NW_010388849.1:23288-23563 GCF_000710305.1 Buceros rhinoceros silvestris | reverse complement strand
TGCAGGAAAAATAAAGCTGGCCGGGAGCTGCGTGGTTCTGGATGCACAGCTGGGGCCCAGAAAGCTGCTGGGGGTGGGGGGCTATGTGAGCGTGGTGGGACAACGCCAACTTCTCCAGACAAACATGCTGGCCTCAGCCGGACAAAGGCTTTGATATTTTTCAGCTCCTCACGCAAAAAGCCACTGGCACATGCTCTGAAATGCATTTCCCCAGTTTGGTCTGGAGCTTCAAAAACCATAGACTGCCATCGACCGTGAAAAGATGTAATTACCCC
>NW_010388849.1:2323-23165 GCF_000710305.1 Buceros rhinoceros silvestris | reverse complement strand
ATTTAGAATGATAAAGGCTCAACAGTTACGTCTGGAGCAGGGAAGCAGATCCTGCACACATCTTGCTTACAAAATAGCTCTGGTTTTCATGAAACAAGTTTATTTTCCTCCCCCAGCCACTGATGAGCACATGACAACCGTACAGAAGAAAAGCTCAAGCCCTTAGTTCTGCTCACATTCACTCAGCATTTGCTCTAATCAATTATCTTATTTCATGCAATAAGGAAGGAATGAGATTCCTGTTACGCAGCCGTAATCGGTTACAGTATGAAGCTGTGTCTGTGGAACAGTTCGCATTTGAAAACTACTCGTGTGCTCTGTCACGGCATATCCCTCGTAAAACACCGG
Organism: Buceros rhinoceros silvestris; assembly: GCF_000710305.1. NCBI lineage: Eukaryota > Metazoa > Chordata > Aves > Bucerotiformes > Bucerotidae > Buceros > Buceros rhinoceros. Next base: position 22,817 of record NW_010388849.1, on the reverse strand, counting down.
GCTTCTACCCAGCTTGTTTCTTTTCTGCCCCCCACCACCCCTTTAAAAATATAGAGGGCACCGTCTAGTCTGAGCGGCCACATCCTGAGCCATGCTGCACCGTAAGGAACAGATTTACCAGGGAGCCAGGCTCTGTTTCTCTAGTTTATTGGGACCCAGAAGCGAAAGTGATGCCCCCGCAGAGGAAGACGGAAGACCAGAGGGTGCCGCGGGTGGCAGCAGTGGCTGCAGGAGGATTCGAGTCCCATCTTCACACGAAGGGCTCAATATTGATCTCCAGGGCAGAGCACGGCATGGTCAGCTCGAACTTGGTGATCACGTCGGGGTGCAGCACTCCGAGTTTCCCAATGCTCTGCCCTTTGGCGAAGATCTCAGCACAGCGACCAGGGAAGAATGCAGAGCCTGCACAGGAAGAGAGAAGGATCAGCATCTCCTGGGCCAGGGGAGTCAACAGGCATTTAACACGAGGAACAAAGCTCCCAGTATTAAACCCGCCTCTGTGCCACGATGCTGAGGGGGCTCTCACTTCTCCTGCATTAACAGTTGCCACAACTGATAGAGAACAAGGAAACACTTTCGAGTTAAAAATAAAACGTGAAGCCCAAACCGTGGGCGTTCTTCACGCTCCAGGTGTTTTGACTAAGTCACTACTGCCAGAGAAATGTGCATAGGGAAGGTGAGTTCCTGCCGTGGGCTGTTCCAGCAGTGGGGGCTGTGCCAGCAGTACGCCCAAGCTGGTCTGGAGCAGCTATGCCGGCAGTTCGGTTGGCTCTGTCCCAAGGCAGGGGGCATTTTTATCTGAGAGCCCTTCAGAAGACAAAACCCAACCAAACCAGCAAGCTGCTCCCTCCGAAGCCCCCTCTTCCACAAGGAAGCCAGGTACAGCGTGCAGGACCTCCCGTGAGCGGTGCGGCAGGGAGGGAAGAGGAAGGAGTGAGACAAGGCCACGGAACCCTACAGCTCCTCCTGCACCTTTATCTTGATAGGCTAAAATCCAACCACGTGTCTTCTACAAGAAGAGCTGGTTACCGAGTGTATGCGAGGCTGCATCCGTGCGGATGAGGAACGTCCCTGCTCCACGTGCTCCTGTGCCAGGATGAAGGCAGCAGCTTAGGAACTGTTCCCTGCCCGCTCTCGACACGGCATGTGCCCTTTGGCACCCTCTGCATCCTGCAAAGGCATCCTACCAATTCCTGATGGCAAATGACACTCTCTGCTTGCTCCAAAAGCTGTTTGCGGTTCAGAACCAGCTCAGGGCACTTCCCTGCATTTACAAGGAGCTACTTAAGAAGGTGATAAAGGGTCAAATTAACCTCAGAGCTCAGGAACATTCTCACAGCACTGATCACTGGGGGTCAAGCCCAGAGACAGGTTCTTCATTAGCTCCCCAGTAGGAACAGCTCATGGAAGCGGTGTCTCCTGCCAGGTTTGCGGTCACAACTTGCAGCTACAAGAACAAGAGCAGCAATTAGGTCTTTTTGTTGTCCATCTGGCTGCAAGCACAACTTATCTCAACCATGTGCTTCAATTTTGGCTGCCTGGAGAAATCCAGCGGTGAATGACCGCAGCAACACCACCTACAGGCTGGTGTCTTTCAGATCACCTCAAAATACAGCCCTCTTGCAGGTGGCGGTTACGGCTTTCCCGTCCCAGGGGTGTGAGCAGCACATACGGCAACTCGACCGACAGCTTAAACAGGCACGAGAGTGAGAACCCAGCAGAAGCTGATAGGTGGGACCCCACTGTAAAATGGTAGGGAAGAAGAGCTGTGACACGATGTCAGTCTGTCTTGTCCAGTCTTCTGAGCTTTGGAAAAGTTCCGTTATCTTCTCACATGTCTAGGCCCAATGATATAATGAGAATTAACTGGTTTTAAACCTGTTGGAGACATCTGGATGGGGCCTAAAATAACGCTACACTCAGCCCGTCTACCCAAGGCAGCCTCAAAAGCTGTGCCACCTCCTGCAGAGCGGAACAGTTCTGTGTTTTCAGGCACAAGAAACGCTCTGCCATCCCGGCATCCCCAGTTGTTGGTCTCCCAGGCAGAAGTGAGGCAGCAGGGGGCACTTGAAGCCTCACGTCCACCTTTGCTGACCCTCCTTGGAAGGTGAACTGCAGGAGCTCCCTTGCCTTTAATGGAATAAGAATTTGTGATAGATGTTGAAAACTGATGGCACTTCACAACATTATACCCCAAACTCACAACCCCAGTGAAGTCTACCCCTCCTTCCCAGGAGCTCAGAGCACAGCTTCACAACACCAAGAGTGCTGAATCACCCTCCACGGCCCGAAGGGAGGTGGTGGGTCTCCACGTGGAGAGGGGAGGAGACAGAGGCAAGCTGTGGGTTTGGCAGGAGCCTTTCCCATGAAAGCGCACATTCGAAGGGCTCCGAGCGTGCTGCAGCCGAGGCTGGACCAAGACCAGGGGGGAACACTTGGCTCCCCAAAGTGCTGCTCCCTTCGCGTTGCCGATTGTTTCCTGAGAAGCTAACCCTGAATGCTGGTGACTGCCCAGCGCAGTCACTTGTGTGCCTGGTGCTCTGCAGTCACGGCACTCACAGGGCGTAGCTCTGTGACTGGAAGAGATCAGACAATAAGCAAATAAACAAAAAAAACCCCTGTTAAAGCTTTAGGGTCCCCATCTGTCCGGTCAACACTTGGCTCTTGCACCAAGGAAACATGAGCTGAGGAACAGGTTTTCAGAGAGTTTATGAACCCTGGTTAATAATGAAACTATTATGATGATAATTGGCTGCGCTGCAGAACGCTTCCAAGTATATTCCTGACTCCCAAAAGGGCCTCCAGCCTGCAGCCCACAGATGGGGACCTATGGTCCTCCTCAGCTTAGAGACTCTTCCTTTGACCACCCATGTGGCAAGCAAAAAACACATGGAGAGGAAAACACATAAAGAGAGAAAAAACTCAAAAGGAACATGACAAATCTGAGCAGAAAGGGGGGAAAAGAGAAACGAGCCTTCTGCAGCCGGCAGGAGTGCTTTGACTGAGGGACCATCCACAACTACAAAAGGAGACCTGAGCCAGAGGAACCTCACTGTGCTAAGGACCAGCCAGGGGCTGCAGGAGAACCTGAGCAGCCCACAGAGCCACAGCAAACACGAGGATTCACCAACAGAACCAGGAAACCAAGGTAAGGGTTGTTTTTTCCTGCTTTGTGTGTTTCTTGTATTATTGAGTAAATAGCAATGGTGGTTTGGATTTCTAGCAAAGCTGGTGCAGGAGTTCTGAGCTGACCAAGAACGGCGTGGTGGAGAAGAGCGTGGCTGTCCTGGAGAAGCCCCAGAGGCACTGTCAGAAGCAGGTGTGCTGGGAAGGGGCTGCATTTGCTTGCTGGTGGAAAGGCTGCTCTTGTAGGTCTGGTTGGTTGTACCATCAAGTATATCGAGAACCAAAATTCCTTTAAAAGTTGTAGTTTCTTATACCCCCTGTTTTAAGGATAACAGATTTATGGCTCTTGGTATGGCTAATTGCTTTTGCACACCAACAGTGCCTTGTACACTTCACCTTGAAACCCGGTCAGAGATGGTATTGTCCTTGCAGTCAGTGAGCTATACAAGGCCAGAGGAAGCCAGAAGGTCTGGCAGTGGAAATCCTCTCTTAATATGTCAGCAGTATAACTACGGCGGTTACGAGAAGGGGTGGGGTGAAACACAATATGTGCTCCCAAAGAGGAGATGCCAAAGCCAGCCTGACGTGCTACGCGCGGGCGAGAGACAAAAGCTACTGCTTGTGGCTGCAAGTAAGAATTTAATTTCCAATGTTCAGCGATGTAGAAAGAAGACCTTTAATTAAAGCTTCTGTAGCATGTCCTCAGAATCTGTAATTGCCTCTCTGCGTTCAGGCACCAGGCGCTCTGATTGCTCTGGGGTAATTCTTTGGCCAATAATCCAATCGAGCATGTAGTCTTTAGCACATTTTCTGGCTAATTGACTCTCAAAGAGCTCCAAGTCCCCTGCACTCTTTGTTGTCAAACACCTTGCACAGTTTCTTTTCCTTACTCTCCTTTTGAAAAGGAAAAAGATTAAAGTAGCCTTACAGGCCTACTGTTGGGCTAAGTCTTCAACCCCCCTCTGTCCCTATAATTTGAAGGGACAGCGGAAGCTGACGCTTAAGAAGGTAATAGAGCAGAGCTCATCTGGCCTCCAAAGTATTTCTTCTTCATCCTCCATCCCTTTAGTCACTGCAGCTGCCCTTTTACCACCTCAACTCGACTCACCTGGGGAAACATTTTCCCCGGCTGCACTGGAGGGAGTTTAGTTTTGTGAACCTAGACGGGTTTTTTACTTTTACTAATTCCTGCCCTTGGCAGGTAGGCTGAAGAGCAGTTTTGAGAGACCAGGTAGTATTTCAAAAGACCCATCGCTCTTTTCAGCTGCCCACTGTCAGCAGTTCCTCCCCCATATGCTTCCATGCCCAGAAAAAAGCCTGTCAGGATATTCAAATCAGTACAATCCAATTTAAGGTAGGTGCCTTAGATTTATTTTTTTCCCTGCCAAAGATTAACTCTTGAAAAGATGCCACAAGCAGTATCTGTGTTATAGGAAAAAGTCCTCTGTCTAAAGGACATCTTTCAGTCTGACTTCTGATGTTCTTTCAAAAGCTGCCCCATACAGGCACAGCAGGAGAGGGCAAAGGGACAATCAATTATTTACCTGGCCTGTGTGTTGGGTATCCAAAAATAGAGCTAAACAGCCAAGTCCTCGCGCAGACAACGAGGACGGGAAATGTGGAGAACCATCCCCAAGGCTGCAGCTGTCAGTCGATTCATCATCTTGCAACAAATGGCTGCATTTTTATTAACCTGCATCTCAGGGAGTGGGTGAGAAAATACTAATTCTTCCACCTCCTAAGAACCCTCATGTACAACCACAGCTGAATACATTCTCCTCTGTGCCTGGCTGTTTTTACCCCTCTGTAAGTACCTAAAGTTCATCCTTTCAAACATGTGCATCTGTCAAACTAGGACTCAACAAACCATACTCCTTATGGCAGGGGCGTAACATGCTCCTCGTACGGGCAGTAGATCCAGGTACAACCACACTTGAGGATTCAGCACTAGTGTGGGAAGATGCTTCGTAAGACAGAAGTAAACTTGGCCAAAGTTCGTAGGGATTTAGTTCCTGTAAATCTGAAATCCTGTATTTAGAGGAAGGAAATAAAGAACAGGGGTAACAGACAATTAAAGGGATGTAAAGTGAGCGGCCACACCCACTTTATTGGATAATTTAATTTAATTTTGAGTCATTCCCATAACTAAGCTCCCTTGATGCTGCAGGAAAAACTGCTCAAGAGAAAAGGACGGGAAATTAATCAGAAATTCATGAGATCTCAAAGCAGTGGCCAACACTGGAAAAGCCACAAGAACTAGCGACTAACACCCAAGTTCGCAAGATGCCTTAAAATGGAGCGATGCAATGGTCAGTGCTGGTCTTCTGAGAGTCCTTCGCAGAGCGGGGGTAACACGAAGACTTTGAAAGACTATAAACACAACTACAAGGATGCAGCATCACCCACAGAGCATCTATTTTTGCATGCTGATGGATTAAATGGGTGAAGAATTGACTGATACCGACTGATGTCTTCTAGTGTGTCACAGATGATATTTGGAGGCTTCACAGTACACCTGGCACATTGACTTTCGTTATCTCTGAATAAATACTCAATTACTGATGTTCATGTGGTGGCTGCCAAGGCAGGGAACTGAAAGGCCAGGATTCCTGTTAAGAGCAACCAAGCTGCAGGTCCTTAAAATAAACAAGGAATTAGTAATGCCAAGTTCAACATAGGACCTAAACACCTGTGTATCGGTCTCCCAGTTTAAACTGATCACCAGAGAGAGATGCCGGGGTTCAATTCTACCCACGTAACTCAGAATTAGTCCTGGAGTTCCCTCCTCTTGCCTTGTGAGTCGAGGTTCACGTCTAAACCTTATTTCAAAGTTGTTTGTTATGTAATTGTTATTATACAAGCGAGTGTTTATGGACGTTCAGAGTTATGGAGGTAACTATCACACCTTGAATTTCACAGCTAAGCCATTCCTGTGATTGACTGTGGAATTACAATCCTCTTTGCCACACCTTCCACTTAATTAAATAAGGACAGGGAAAGAAAGAAGCGCAATCTCTCCCTTTTATTTGAAAACCAACAGTCGGTTACTGAAGGAAGCTCATGTCTCAAGCTCCCACTACTGAGGGATTGTTTTTGGGTGGATTAATGCTATTTCATCGAGTTATCCCTGCTGTCAGGGAAGGCAGTGGGGCAGCCATCGATGCACGCACTTACCATTAATGTTTTCTGTGAACCTTTGTTTTCATAAATCATTCAGTAGCATGAGATGGCCAAAATGTTGTGGAAAACTCAAAATTAAACATGAAATTAAGAATACTTTCCAACAGCATTATCAGAATGCCTCTAGCTTGCCATTCAAGGGAGCACAAACCCATGAAAGTGAACTAAAAAATAAAAAATTTATTAAATTACCTGTCTATATGTGACCAAATTTGGTGGTGCTCTCCCCACATTTTTAATGCTTAATGCTTGAATTTATTTTGTCTACCTCCTGCTCACCACCATTAAGAAATTGTAAAGATCAGTACAGATCTGTATGTAGTTCTGTATGTTTAGTGGTAATAAGAAAAAAGAAACAATTCCATAGTAACTTCAAGACACTGCAAAGCATGGAGTGCCAAATGGATGCTGAAATCCCTGAATCCAGTCCCTCAAAGCCCTGTCTCCCTTAAGGCTGCTCTAAACAGCTTGTCTCCGTTTATGACCTAGCTCAGGTTACACTGAAGCATAGCGCAAAGGCCAGGGGAACATCACAATTTCACCCGTATTTTCTAGCATCTGTAGGTTCCTCACAGGTGCTGCTCTAGAGGTGCAAAGGCTCTGACCTTCAGGTCAAACCACGGGGCACCGAGGTGGTGGGACACCAGAAGGGGCTTAAATATCCGTGGTTTGCGCATATGGACCGGGCAGGACTGTAGTACTGGCATTTTGTTTCCCAGAGGGACTGTGGAAAAGAGGCAAATCTGTGCCCAGCACATCTCTGTCCCTTTCTCTGATGCTCATTTAAAACCGTATTTTTTCCCTGTATTGTTCTCTGGTAATCACTGGGACTATTTTAATCGGTTACACAAGGAATAAAATCAGCTGGCCTAACCCCTACCTGCACACTGTGCTGCTTCCTAGGCTGGGAGTTTGCTTAGGAACACACACAAAGTATGGAGGATCCTTCCTCCTCGGTCATCGGATAAACCCAGCTCTCACTGTACAAATTTTAATTTGGCACAGTTAATAAAAAAGCGCGTGTGCTCCATAAAGATGTGTCTAAAAATCCCTGCCATGTGTAGTGTCAGGATTTAAAGCCTCTGAAGTAAACTGTGTTGTTACTCTGAATGATTTCAGTGTCTGCAGTCTCTTACGATGGGACAGGGTATGTTTTTTTCGCTGATCAGTTGGCCTCGCTCCATCACCTGCTGACATTTTCTCATGTGCTTAACTGAAAGATTGGGAAGCAAGTTTAAAAAAACCTAAACCCAAGCAAAAAACAGAACCTCCCCACACTACTTTGACTTGCACCATCTCTGCAGTGAAGGTCTCTTAGGTTGGTGCAGTGACGCTGCATTCACGATGGCACCAGAGCATCAGCCACCTGCACTGTCACCAAGGTTAAATTCCAATGTCAGGAGCACTGCAAGGAACCCTCGTGCCATGGCAGGAGAGTTTCTGAATCACTGGTGAGGCAGAAAGTAGTAGGCAAATTTTTTTTGCCTATAGCCAAAAGCCACAAACTGCTTGTAATATATTGCACATGACAAGGTATAATCTGTCCTTTACACTCGACGCTTTGTGGAGTTATGGCATGGGAGTGCGGGGTTTGGAACGGGCTCTACAGATCCCACAGCATCGGGAATACTGCGCGGCACCAGTGTCTGGAAATAACCCCTTCACTGTGTTAGGATTTTGTTTGAGGTCTTTTTTTTCCACTTTCTTGGAGCCACCTGCACATCACTGAAATGCTCCAGGACAGGAGATAAACCACTTGCAAATACTTTCAATATAAAGCAAACTCTTGATATGTCTATTAAAAAATAAGAAGAGTTTTGCAAAGCAATCTAACAGTTCTGTTTGACAGTTGAGTACTCAGCTCCCACACCTCCCTTCCACACAAAAAGCTTTGCTGGTACTGGTTCAGTGCTTGGCAAAATTAGAACAAGAAGTACAACATGTTCCTCTGGTCAACCTGGGAATCCTGTTAATAATATTCTAATAAACCTCTGAGAGTTTGGCCAAAATAATGCTGGGCAAACCACAGGGCTTTGTCAGAAAACCAGAGGAAAAAAAAAGAAGTGTCAATACACGACACAAGTGTGTGCTGAAGCGCTAGGAGAGCACTTTGCTGAGGTGTTTGCATTGTGTCAGCGGTGGCACTGCGAACCAGGGAGACATCTAGCAGTTCCTCGTTAAAGTTCTATGAAGAGACAAGCTGGATCAGGCTGCTGGGGACTCTGTCAGAGCCACCCGCTCCTCTGAGTGTGGAACGGAGGCACTTCTTCAAGCTGGGTCAATCTGAGCCAGCATCTCCTATCGCCAAACACCAGTGTGTGATGTGTAAGTAGAATCACAGCTGCTCTCCCCGCATTCTCGCCTTTACTACACTGTTATTTCAGGGAGCAGAATAGATGCGTTGCTGATGCTCTCTCGCATCCAGCTATGCTCTCCCGGTGAAGAAACGGGGTCACGCCGCTTGCCTGCTCTCTTACGTGCTCATACACAGAGGAGATTTTGCACTTAAGGCTGTTATTTTTAATTCATGTGCAGCTCACCCTGTCTGGAGGAGGGCTGTTATACAACTACGTGCCTAAGCAGCAGGTTCCGTCTCAAAGGCAGCAGGTCTTTGAATAAAAGACAGATAAGGCCTGTATCTTCATATGAATATATAAAGGTACAGCTAAATAAAAGCTACAGATAAAGCTATAAATGGAAAGGTGAAGAAGTTGTGTGTTCCAGGCACTGTTAACTGAAGAGGCGCAGTGGGTATCTGGCATGTTCATCCACCCAGAGAATTCCCACCTACGGCAGATTAATTAGGTCATTCTGAACAGCCCGTGGAGCTCACGGCACACATCTTCCTGTAAGTCTCCTTAAAAAGCCATCAGCTTGCAGTTCATGTGGAACTACTCGGAGCAGCTCACAGAAAGAGAGCAATCCCGTTTCACAACTGGGGAATGCAGCTAATGCCTGTTCCTTGTCACCTCCTCACACTGCAGTACCAGAGCATGCCCGCTGCTGAGAACACCCCCAAACCACCGCAGGCTGCAGAGCAGCATTTGAGCTCTGCTGGGCACTGCAGCTCTGGCTTCCTTACCTTCAGTCGCCTTGATCGTGTAGCCATTCTCTTCGCTTGGTGGCACTTCAAGAAGCTGCATGACCCTGTCCAGCAAACCATGGATGATCTCAAACCCTGGGCTCTTGTTGTAATAAACTGCACAGAAATGCCTGTAGTTTCTTGCACCAACATCTGAAGAAGGAGGAAACAATTATGTTATCTGTGGAATTTTATCATGTTTCCAACCTTGCCTTTTGCATCAGTTTTCTTCTGCTGTACCATGAAGCTGAAAGGAGAAATGAGTATGTAAAATGGCTTCTTTGACACACCGGTCGTATAATCCAGGGAAATGATGGGATTTCTTTAACCCACTGGACTCTCACAGTCAGAAATGTAAGGAAAGATTTAAAGCAGGGCAGGAAACAGGATTATTACATACAAGTATCTTCTGTGCAGTGACAGGTATCAAGCACAGAGTTGTGATAAAGAAATTCAAGCCCAGTTAGTAGCAGAGAAATTCAAAATACCTATTAACATAGTGCACTCATTCACTGCCTTCAGGTCTCTACCTTGTCAAGGTTCAAGTGCAAGCGTGTGTTCATCAAGGCTGGCGTGTACGAGGGTAAATTGTGCTGAACCAGGGAAGGGCTCTCTATGTGACTCTCCTCTTCCTCTGGAAGTTCATATGCTTTCACATGGCATTCAGTTCTTTCTGCAAGTCACTCTGCTAGCAAAAGTTGTGACAACTGTCCAGATTTTAATGCCATGATTATGCAGATAGTCAGTGGTGCCCTCAGATCATTATTCTTAACTAAAGCATCAGAAATAAACATAAGCAACAATTTTTATGCCTCCTGTTTTCAGCTGTAGAAATCCTTGGTCAAGGGAAGGATGCATTTTTCAAGCACCCAAAAAAGCTGTTAGAAAACCGACTCCTTTATAGAGTTATATTACAACACGTGAAGTTCATTTGCTACAGGCGATAGTAAGGAAAAAAAAGCGAGTATTAGGAACTGCAGACAAAAGCTGGCGGATGTTAGAAATGCTTCAGCTCTTTATAACTCACTTAAGAGATCTCTTGTGTCATGCCATGAAACATTTCTATTTTTCAAACGAGCCTGCCAAGTATGTCAACCTAAATTATACATATATGTGTATTCCTGAGACTTCAAAGCGCTTCCCGGGGATGCTGCTGAAAAACAATCCCGAGGATGGGCAGCTGGGCAGGACTCCGTGAGCCAAAAGAGCACAGGGGAAGATAAAGCAGTGTTGTACTCTGCTCCCTTCCACATGAGAGATGCTTCAGAAACGTGACTGGGAGATCTGAAAGGAGGCACCTGCTCATTCAACTCTGTCTCACAAAACACCCCAACTATTTTCTGCGTGGAACTAAAGCTTCCAGACAGTTTGGGAGAAGGCTTCGAGATACAGCAGCAGCTGCACTCCCAAGCGAGGGCGGTTGTGCTCAGTGTGCTCTGCCAGATTCTCCAAGACCACTGGTCGGAGACGACTTCCTAACGGATTCATTTCTTTCGTTGTGGTAAGGGAGAGAAGGGGTACTCCCTGCCAGGGCTGGTGCTGTGTGGTGCTGGTTTAGACGCTGCACTAGTGTAACTCTCCTGCCTGAAGCGACTATCTGGCATTGCACGTTTCCTCCTGCCTTAAGAACTGTTTCTGCCTGGGTTTGGTTCCATTCAGTTATATCAAATCTGGCACACATTTTGCTAATTTAGTGCATCGAACCTTTCTGCCAGACACGTCTGAAGAGAAATCTGTTTGGTTCACCTTGGTAAGCGTGAGCTCTGGGCGTGGAGATACATTACAAGAACCAGTGGGTTCGAAAGAGCGATGTTCATCACACACCAATGACTACAAGATGCCATTTCAAATACAGTTAGTGTCAGAACTCTTCTGACCCAGACTTTTTAAATTATTAATTGGAAATTCTGCATGCCAGAATCATGAAATAATAAAATTAAATTAGTCCGTCTGATGACATAAACGTTCTGCAGGAAATCTCATTCCATATGTCAGAGGACAACCCCACGTTTTTCAGTGTTCGCAGAGTTACCGGTTATTCCTCTCCCCCCTCCCATTCCAAACCATTTATTAGGCAAGTTTAATTGTGGAATTAAATTTGGGAAAGGCAGTAGTTATTCTAAACACAACACAAGAAACAATTTTGGATGCTGTTCAGAGTCTGCAAGTGCTCAGCCCGTGAGGGGCTGCTCAAAGCTGCTGCCCCTGGAGCCTTTACCTTTCCTCTGTTGCAATGATTCCCGTCAAAAAGAAGCACTACAAACTCAGTCTTTATAAAACGGTTGAGCAGCCATCCACCTACGTGACAGCCATCAAGAGCTACAATTACCACAAATGAAAGGAACGGGTCAATTTAATGTGCAAATTTTATAAAGCTGGAATAAACATGATCCTTCGTCCAAGACCGACAGCCCCGCTCCTGGTTCTGAGGAATGCTGAGGCTACGCTGCCAGCTGCACCGCCAGTTTTTTCATTCTAGCTAACTGCGTGCCCAGCGAGCAGTGAGCTGCGCCACCAGACTCTCTGTGTTTAATAAGAAAAAGCCTACATGGTTTGCTAAAACAGCTTATTTTGCTTGGCAAGGCTTTTTTTCTTAAAGAGAAGAAAGTAATCTACAAATTAAATTCATCACCAAAGCAATTTACTTGCTGTTTTGTTTATGCCTTATATAAACCTTTGTTTTGCAGACCCCAGATACCTTAAACACAACCACTAAAGTCTGAAACCAGATAAAGAAACAACAGAAGCGTTTCTGCTGCTGAATGGAAAGTAATGTCAGCCTTTTTCATGGAGACAAAACTTCATTTTCTCAGCACAGCTGGATGAAGTGGAAAGACAAGGAAAATCTTTTTATAGATGAGAAGGGAAATTTTATACCGAGGAGCTTTATTTATCTGTTTTTATAGACAGACTTGCTCCGTGCTTTGCCCTGTACCTGTGCTACCGGCTGAATTCTTCAGATTGGTTTGTGGAGGACAAATACAAAGATGATGGGAAAGGGAGACATGTTGAACCACTGACCCCAATATTTTCCTCTGAATTGGAAATCTGGAATGTGTCTGCACGCACAACCTGCTGTTCCTGGGCTGGAGACAGGCTGCTCTTCAGCTGGCCCAGCACTGCCCGTCTTAGCAGTGTAAGCAGGCTCTGGTACCGTGCCAGCAGTGTGCCCTCGGTGTTTACTGCTTTCCAAGGTTTGTGCCACTTAAACATTACCAGCAGGCAGCTTCTGTCCCAAGCTAAAGCCCTGATAAAAACCGAAGGTTAAGAGCAAGTAAAAAATGGCTGCATCAACATAAGTAACTTAGAGCGGGTTCTGTTTTGGTGCAAGGTTGTCTTGCGTTTACCCTTGCAGGATTCTTGATAGATTTTAAGAGATACTTAGATACCTAAAAACATTTGCAAGGTCCCTGCTTGCACTTTTGAGAGAGATTTAAGATGGAACTGTGTCTCTAGCCACTGTAAAATCTAGCTGGTTAGGTCAATCTCTTGATTCCTGCACTGTGCACCTAAATAAAAAAGAAAACGTAGGATGTAACGACTATTAGATCTCTGAAGAAACACACATTTACTTGCTGTTACCATTCGGTGTGTCCATTACCAAGGGTTCTGAGGAACTCCTCTCACCTGTGTCGGGATCCTTCACTACAATGTCGGCGATCTCAAAGAGCTTCAGAGGCAGGGGCATCTTGCGGTTGGCAGCGATGGTTTTCAGGAGCCCGGGGAGGAGGGTGGTACGTGCCACCTGCAGGACAAACATCGGGAATGCAAGCGGAACTCCTTCCAAAGCAGCCCAGGGGCACTGCCTTCAGTTGAGTTTTGTTTTGCTCATTTGTAACGAGAGTTTAAAACTAGCCCAGTGCAAATACTGCACGTGTCTCTTATGATTAATCACCTTTGCTTTAGAATTAGTAAACCTGAAAATCTACGTTCTCTGCAGGTTCTTTAGCTCGTGTTTTCTGAAGGAGCATGTCTGTGAGCTTAGGAATCAGTACCGTTTCATAGATGCTTCTCGAGCTGCTGCAGCGCAGGGTAGAAAAACAAGTAACAGAGAAAAGTGCCAAAAAATTCCCAATAATTTAATCGCGCTTATGGAGAGGGTAAATACTAAGTGCTGCTTTGGAAATATTATGTGCAATTGAAATACCTTGATACCTGCTGATCAGTGATAGAGGCAGAACCAAAGTAGCAGGAATATTCATTCCAGATCAAATAATCTAGAAATGGGCATAAAATACTTAAAGAGCAATATGGAATTCCTTAAAAAAGCTGAGCAATAATGGTTAATAATTTTTAAATAACCGTTTCCTATGCAGAGCTCAGGAGGTTTAGACATTGCCAGGTCTAGCAGTTCCCTTTGTACCTTTCCCTCCTCTTTGTCTTGGATTCTGTATTTAATATTGCTGTCAAAATTTGACCTGAATCCTCTCACCTGGAACTCGGCCGTTTTGGGGTTTGCGATGCGCACTGCTTTCGTTGCAGAGATGTCCATGCCAAGTTTATCTGCAATGTCTTCTTGAGAGCACTGAGGGGAAGAGATAAACACACCGCCAAGGTCAGGCTGTTAAAATAGACAGTGAGCCAGGGATGAAATACGACATCAAGAACGAACAGAGCAATTGCAGCACTTGCTCTGAGGCCCCATAACACACACTCTCGTGGGCAGCACTCGCTCATAATGAAATATTAAGACAAAGTAGGCAAACTAGTTTATCTACAAATGTTAATTACTGGCCAAAGCAAAGCTAGTTTAACAAAACAAAAAAAGGCAAGAATTTATTTAGGCTTCTGTCATGGATCACTGTCATCTGTTCTAAAAATGAGAGGCTCAGAATCTGCCCCTGACTTGCAGCAGTGAAGTATTTTATTCTGAAAATAGCACATGGAAAGGGACTGGTACCCGAGTGCTCACAAAGAAAACGATCCCTGAGGGCTGTGGACACAAAGTCAGGTCTATGAGGAACCGGTCCTTTGGCCAAGCCTCCAGTTTTCACAGCCACACAGGATTCTTAGCGCTCGTTGCTGCTGTTTTCATTTTTCTGAGCCGGAGGACTTTGAGAGCCCTTATCCTGGAGGTACATTTTTCAGCAGATCAGTAAAGCAGTACAAACACTTCGGGCTCAGGCGGCGTCTGCGCACACGCAGCAACAGATGCTGCTGCTGAATCAACACCAGATTTCCAGCATTTATAGCTTTATTAATCTATTAAAGAAACCAACAGCAGACTAGGCATGTAATGGGGGATTTGCTGATGCACTGTGGTCTCCCAGAAGTGTTCCCTTCGCTCTGGCACTCTGAAAATAGGCCAGATGTAAGGAAAATAAGCAGATACCTTCTAAAAAAGTGGATTATTGAATAAAAAAAAAAAAATGCAGTGTTAAACGAATGCTGACCTTAGGAGAAGAAAACTGTGAAACAGCTTTCAGGTGTGTACCTGAACCACAGGACGTTCCAGCGACATAACTAACCGCACTTTGGCTCAACTGGAGCGCCTGGCAGAAGCAGTGTCGTTATGTACCAGGGTAATTTGGGGCTCAGCCCAAAAACCAGATATGTATGCACAGATAATAAGCAGTGTCATGTAACACCGGGCTCCAGAGTGGTGTGGCGCAGTCCTAGGGCTCACGGCAGTGTTTTAATACCGTGTTGAGGACACAGCAGGCTGGGGGTTCTGTCCCGCTGCAGCAGACACAAATATGGAATGTGAGAACGTAATCTTACAAAACCCTCCTGCTGGAGTTCTTAAAGGTCCTCGGCTGTAGAAATGTCATATATCCAATGTTTTTTAAGCAGATTACCTGTTCAGCGCTAAAAAAATGGAATTCCTATTGGGTTAAACTAAAGGCAGGATATCAGCAGCTATTTTCACCTCTGCACTTAGAACTATGTGCTGCATGAATGGTGACTCCCTCCACTTCTCTGACCTACAAATTCACAAAACAGCACCAGCAAACAGTCACCTGCCAAAACAGTAACGGGTAATACTGGTACATTCAGACACCACCACATCCCCAGACCATCCCCTCCATCACTGTTCCAACACGCAACTCAGAAAAAGATTAAATCGATAGAATATACCAAGGCAAAAGTGAGGGCTTCAGTGAATCCAGCCGCTGCCAGGTCCAGTCTCAGCAGTTCTGTGAGCTTATTGAGGGGGAGCTAAAACGAAACAGAAAAACTTTTCAACTTCCATCTAAAGCCCTTTTTTCTCTTCTTTCCCGAGGTGATTCTTCCTGCTGCATTACGGTGAATTCAGGAGGGCGGTACTGTGCTTGTGAGCTTAACATTTCTGAAAGCGTCAGCCAGCCGCCTTTGGGCTCGCCTGAGGAAATGAATCTGCCAATTAGAGATTTAATATGGGCTCCCTGACTAACCCCTGTCTTTTTTCAAGTACCAACAACCACTGGTCTGGGACTTCCTTAAATCAGCAGGGCATCTGTTTTGTATCCTGCCCATGGTAAATACTTCTCGAGGCAAAGCACGTCAAAATATTTAATTTTGAGGTTCTGTTTTCCCCAAAGCCCTTCCGGCATGCGCTAGGCACTGACTGACCACAGAGCCTTCGTTTGAAGGGACAATCTTACTTGATTAGCTATGGTGTACGTTTTCGGAACAGTCATCTGAATGTTGTTATAACCGTAAGCTATCGCTGCATCCTCTATGATATCACATGCGTGGATAACGTCCGCTCTGGTGGGAGGGATTTCAACCTCCAGACTGTTCCCGTTCCCGGTGACGTGTGACTTCAAACACATCCTAGTCAGCAGCTTTGCGAGGCTCGATGGAGATTCACTGAAACAAAACAAGAGAGCAGTGATTTATGGATCCTGCACTCTATCGATGGGCTTTCCAAAGTGGTCAGTGTTTCTGCTGCATTGCCTCTGTCTCGAAGAACCACCACGTGCTCACGAAGACTCTGCATTCCCCCAGCGCCAGCTCTGACTCTGGAGACAGTTGGTTTTCTTTACATGCTAACAATTGTGCGAGGCCATAAAGAATCATTTGCTTTCCTTAAAAACAGGGAAGGAAATCTTACAGAGCTGATCTAATTACCCAAGATAACCCCTGGATTTCTGATAAATTAAGAAAGGAATCACAGTCACACAGTGTAAATGTTTTTTAAGCGATGCAATAATCAGTGCTTCCTAGTACCTTTTTCGTAATTGATGAAAGCTATGTTTTCAGTTGTAGCGACATACCTGATTCCTATTTTCTTGTTAATAAGTTCAGGCTTCACCTTCTCTTTTCGGTAAGCCAGTTCCTAAAAAAGACAGACAAAGCTTTTCAGCATACATGATGTCTCCTATCTCTACCTAAGAGGATTCCATCTTGACATCCCAGTAATCTAGCTTCTAATTATGGTACTAAACCGACAGCCAGAGGACAAGTCTGGAATATTGGGCTAAACTTAATATTTTAAGGTAACAGGATTCTTGAAAACATGTTACAGTGCGTGATGCAAAAGCTGTTCTGGGTTAAGCGGGAAGGCTGAATGCAGCATGAAATCCATTACTGGAACTTCCGAGAATTTCTGATATATGCAAGGAACGGAGTGGCTGAAAGTTTCTAGTCACCAGTTCATCCTAAGTCAAAGCCCTACAGCAGCGAATGGTCATGCATGAGAGCCATGGCCTAGGACAGATCAAATGACTTTGGGGAGGAAAAGGACAAAAAACTTTCTCTTTCTGTTCCAGCACAGAAATATATGCCAGTATTTTATTTAAAATGTTTGCAGCATTATTTAAGAAAGCGGTTTGGGATGTATTTACTTAGGTGTTTTCGAACTTCTAGAGATCCAAATCCCTCAAAACCTCAGCACCTCAAACTGAGGGATTTTTTCTCTCTTATCTAGGGAAGCCACTTCGGTTACTGCGGAGGTTTCTCTTTAGTTGACTATTTCTCCTGGATTCTAGGGCTTCCCCCTGTTGATTAAAACTGACACTGTCAAAATAAAAAGCACTAGAAAAACTCTCAGTAAAAATAAGTTTTTTTCCCTCCAAACAGTTTGTACCGGCTCAGTACATCTGATCTTATGAACACAACCAGATCTCTGGTTTGTCCTCAGTTACTTTCAGGAAACAGGAGGAATTGCTTTCTTTACACTTATTAAGGGAACAAAGAAGACTCCGTTCCTGCACAGAGGTCTGGGTGCAGTAAACCTGCACGTGACGCCAACATCCTGCCTTATAGCCCTCTGCGGAGCTGGAGTCTAGAGAGGGAAGGACTGAATCGTCCAGTGTGTGTGACAAGGTTATTAAAACTGAAGGGCATTAAAGCTTCCAGACCTGATAAGTCAGTTCTGCTGAGGCTGATTTCAGTTGTCCACTGGCTTGAGGCTGCAGGACCTCTTCCTGCATTCACTTCCCCCGATTTGGAACACGTAGGTTTAAAGGCTTTAGACACAGATTATGACCTTTGATTGCAATCTTGACTCATTCCTGAAAAAGTCTGTATCTCCTGAACTCTAAACCACAGCAGTGGTCAGCTCTGGTGACCTTAAACCCTACTCTTCTCTTCGGAGTATCCCTGAGTCCGTATTTTTAGCCTTATCAAAAATCTGTGGAGCTTCAGAAGTGAAAATCCTGTTCTCGAGGATACTGAGCTATTGCTGTGCTTACCGGGTAGATGTGGGTCTTCCCATTAGGGTAAATTACTTCTGCTGCTTCGACACTGTGAGAGACAGAGACACAGAAGTAAAAATGTTTTTAATGCACAGCCCAAGCATTACATGTCTCTCTGACTGGAGGTTTGTACTCACCTGAAGGGCTTCTCACAATATTCACTAAACATCGTGACTATAATATCAAGAACAATTTTTGCCTACAAAATAAAGATAATAATCACATTGAAATCTGTCATCTCCTTGGGTTGAAGTAGACAAAATATCTTCACAAAAAATGGGGGAAAAAAGCCCTCTAGTCTTACACTTTCCTCATTCTATTCTATCCTATTTCATAACTCATCAACCACAACCCTAGTCTGGAGTACTAGAATCAATTTTTAACACTATTTTTCTTCTGCTGCAGAGACATTTAGGCAAAACCTAGAAATATCTGGTTTTCAAGATTCTGGAGCATTTGTATATCTTTGCTCAGCTCAGCTCTGAAGATACACAGGGTCATTATGACCAGCTGCAACTGGGTCCTCCCAACCTTCAGGCAAATTAGTTGTTTCACCAGAGCTCAATGTAGAGGCTGAAGGACTGTGCATTGTGTAGTAACAGATTATCAAACAACCTTTTGTTTCACAGTTAGTTTTTATTATATTAATTAATAATTATTATTTAGTTAATATTTATTCTGTTATTAGTATAACGGAACATAATCACGAGATTCAGATCAACTTCTCAGCCTACGAGGGTTGGTTTTTTGAGTCCTCATGGTGTAATTTCCCTCACATGAACTATTTTTCTGTCCACTCTCAAAGCAGGCAGCAGCAAGCAGCACTTATTCAGTAGTTTGCTCAGAATCTGCTCCTGCGTTGTTAACACACCACTGAGAAGCGGGGTAAGTTAAAAGCGGTTTTGCTACTCAGTGTCACGATACACACTTGAGGGAAACTATCAAGGAACCCACAACCTATGTTCAAGAGGAGGCAACTGTAATTTCTAGGCTTTCTCGCTTTGAGTTACAGAATTTGCATATGGAAAGGCTTCGAGCTGACAGTTATTTGCACAGCATCCCTGCCTGCAAAAGATAACTAAGAAGAAAAGGTGTCCTCTTCCTTCCCTCAGCCCACATTTTAAGCAGGAGACAAAACAATTCTTTACAAAGAGTATTCTAGCAAAATAGACAATTTTACTTGTTTCAAGGCCTTTCGGATTTGGAAAGAGAGCTCAGCAACAACAAAAAAAAAAGCCCCTAATTTACTTAAATTATTTTCCTGTACAAACAGAACAGTCAGCATCAGTGTAAAGACACGGTAAAACCCAAATCCGATGAAGATACAGCACTGTCTATAGAGCCAGCCTGAAACTGTGTCAAGGGAGTTCCGCGTGGTCCCAGGATTAATATCGCCCTCTGGAAAGGGGCAGTTAGCTCCACAAGGTCATTCATTGTGGTCTTTTTTTTGGAGCCCAATCACCCAACAGGAAAACGACGATATTACAGCATATCAGAAGCAGGAAAGATTCATTTACCTTCGTAATATCTGTGCCTGTACATTCAATAAACACATTTCTGGTGTTTACGCTTATTTTTGTGTGATCTCCTGAAACATGTGGAGACAAAAACATGTTAAGAAACGTTTTTACTTTTCTGGCAACAATACTGACCCCTTTTGCAATTCAGGGAGATCACTGTCATCCTCCGCAGCTTAAAAAGCCCCTGTCTCCTGCACCAACACTCACAGTTCTTACCACAACAGCAGCTCTTCTTTTTAAATTTTTGAATCAAAAAGAGGGAAAAGACAGACCAGGCTCACTGCTGGGGCTATGCTTTACGCTGAGGGACACACAGACCTACAGGTATCTCAGTACCCAGCAAACGGGCAGGACAGTGGCCATCTCCTGGTGGCAAAGTGCTTCTGCACTTCCTGAGCATCTTGTCTTCCCTGGCTTTAGGGACACATTTGCATTGTATGTGTGACAAAGCAGCAGTGGCCAGGACTGCATGAAATGTTTTTTAAAAGGTGATTTAGGTTGATGAGTGTCCATAGCTGCTTCTGTGAGTAACCGAGATCTCTTGACACTGTCTGCTGGTGCACTGGGGGTTTGTCTGTGTTGGTGGTTCAGGTCTGAGCCCAGGTTCCTCTGAGGCGTAATTTGCTCTGTGCCTGGTGTTTACATTTCATTATCGGTTTAAAAAGCACCTTTAACCTGGAAGCTTCTCTCAAATACTGCTCTTTAAAATAGAGACAGGTATGCAACTGAGCTGAACCTTTTTAATGGATGAAATGTAAACGATACGCAACGCTTAGACACGCAACGCTCCAAAGGCGGAGTGAGTCTAACAGAGGAGGATCAGGCACCACCCTCCTTTCAAGTTGTTCTTACCACTCTCTGCCACTGAGTTTGAGCTGCCTTTTGAGAAGATTTGGGTGTAAGATACGGACAAGATCAATTAGGAAAATGCATCCAAAGAGATTATCACTGTGGATTTTATTGGT